>NC_087365.1:12035757-12338787 GCF_030014295.1 Loxodonta africana | reverse complement strand
GAAGTTGTCAAGGATTTCATTTTACTTGGATCCACAATTAATGCCCATGGTAGCAGCAGTCAAGAAATCAAATGATGTATTGCATTGGACAAATCTGCTGCAAAAGACCTCTTTAAAGTGTTAAAAAGCAAAAATCTCACTTTGAGGACTAAGGTGCACCTGGCCCAAGCCATGGTATTTCCAATTGCCTCCTATGTATGCGAAAGCTGGACAACGAATAAGAAGGACTGAAGAAGAATTGATGCCTTTGATTTATGGTGTTGGCAAAGAATATTGAATACACCATGGACTTCCAGAAGAATGAACAAATCTGTCTTGGAAGAAGTACAGCCAGAATGCTCCTTAGAAGTGAGGATGATGAGACATCATCTTATATACTTTGGACATGTAAAAATGGCATGGTGAGGCATCTGACCTCCTCTAACTTCACGAAGGGAGGAAAGAATGACCATCAACATCAGCACAAGGCTGATTCCTATGAGGTGGCGGTTAAACATACCTCCACCCTCCAACCTTCCTACCAACTCTCACACCAGCCATCCCTACCATGGCACTCTGTACCTCTCTGCTGGGTTCAATAATTTGTTGCGATAGCCACACAGAACTCACTGACAATACTGACAATTAAGGGGTGTATAAGGGAAGTAACAGGTTAAAATTCAGGATCAGGAATGACTCAGGATACAGCTATTTGATCAGGACAGCTTCTCAGCAGTGCTCACAGGCAGGCTTCTCTCTGGCCCTTGGCCTCTCAGCCCCTCAGCTCCTACCCTGTTCGGGAAAGTGTTACAAAGCTCTTTAGCTCTGCCAGTAAGTACCCGGAGGCACCCCATTCTGCCAGGAGGCCTCAGCCCAAAGGCTCTTGGCTCTCTTGTCTTGTGGGTTGGCAAACTTAGCTCCATCAAGTGCCCAGAAGTACCCTCCATAAGTAAACTTCCTGCCTGAAGGCACTCAGCTTTCTTGCTCCGAGGTTGGCATGCCAACTGTAGCCACCTTTCTCTGTGGGCTGGGAAGCTCACATCAATCTCCTGTTTCTGCTGCCATCGCATCTTGCCATCTTGTGCCATCTCTGGTGTTACAGCTCTCTGGCTCCTGGTTCTAGGAGGTTCTCAGTGCAGGGACCCCAGGTTCAAATGACATGCTCCACTCCTGGCTCTTCTTTCTTGGTGGTACTGAGGTCCCCCCTCTACTCTGAGATTGGTTCTCTTTTAAGCCTAGTGGGATGGCAACATTGACTAATCCCCGTTAGAGTTCTATACACCTTATATGTATGGTCCCACCTCTGCAAGGATTCCATGCACCTTATTTGCATTATCAGCAGACTCTCCAATCCCCTTGGTGGGCCACAAACACCTTATCTGCATAGTCCCACTCAATCATTGTGGGAGTTACAAGGCCATGCATGGCTCAAAGAGCCACATTAAGTAACCCACTGCACCCACAGACACATTAGCAAGAGGGACCAGTCCTGGAGAAAGATGTCAAGCTTAGTAGAGGGTCAGCAAAAAAGAGGAAGACCCTTGACGAGATGGCTTGACACTGTGGCAGCAACAATGGGTTCAAACATAGCAATGACTATGAGGGTACAGCAGTATCAGGCAATGTTTCGTTCTGTTTTTCATAGGGTTGCTGTGAGTTAGAACCGACTCGATGGCACCTAACAAGAAGCCTCCTTTGAGAAAATTAATTTCTTCTTTGTTAAAGCCACTCACTTGTGGTATTTCTGTTACAGCAGCACTAGATAACTAAGATACCTACATACCTCTCCTCTACAGCTCCATTTCCCCACTCCCCTTTGATCTACCTCTGGAATGAGTATGAAGAAAAGCTCAAATGGGAAGAAACCTCTTGGAATCCATGGTTTAGCAGGACTGGCCTATTAGAAAAGTGGTCATGCAGAAAGAACGATCAAAGAATGGGGAAAACAAGACCAAGACTATGCCTCCTGCATCTTTACTGATTGGGTACTAATTGTCTTCAGGAAATAGCTATTGCCAAGTTCAAAACAGCCAGGAAAACAGTCCTGTGTCAAGTCTCTGATGGTCTATGTTGCAGCCCAGGGCCAGGAATGTGATGACTGATCTTGCCTCTATGGGATAAATACAGAGAACTAATTTCTCGGGTATGTAGGACTTCAAATCATTCAGGCAGAAGAGAGGGATCTGCCTGCCTTCAGTGGAGCCCATGGGGAACAGAGGCAATTCCAAGAGGAACTCAAAAGGGCATCGTAGCCAGTGAGACAAGAAACCACTGCACTTGATCAACAGCATTTGAACTTGATCCCCAAGCTCTTGCCCATGAAGCCTCTTGCCCTGCCTGACACTGTGGAAACATCCTCTTATTCCCGGAGGACCTAAACTGACTGTAGCTGTGCCTTACACAGCCTTGGAATTAGACTGAATGCTTCCAAATCCATTTTCTTAGTTACCACAGCAACTTTCTTGATAAGGTAAGGGGAGGAAAAAAAAAAAAAAACCCCAAGAGCTATTGTTTGGCCCAAAAGTGGGTGTCTTAGGAAGCTTTGGTTCCTTACCTATTTAAAGCTTTCTTTGAACAGTTCTTACCTTCTCAGGAAAAGTATGCTGTGGCAAAGTCCATGGAGGCAGGAGATGCTCACAGTATTGCTTCTCAATGGGATAGGCGCTGCGCTGCTCAGGCACCACGAGTCTGCGCAGAAGGCAGAGGTCATGTAGATTAACTCCCAGGCTAGGGTGTCCCCCTGTCCAGTGATTGGCAGGGACATTACTTTAGTGATGCCCAGTGAAGGGCTGGGGCAGGGGGAGGCGGTGGTGCACAGCTTCCAGGTTTGTCTCCTGTAGGTGATGGAGAGCTAATGAGGGTTACGTCCAGTGTTTAACTGAAGCAAGGACTCAGCACCCCAGTTAGTGAGCACTTACCCCTCAGTTTGGATGTTGGAGCTGTGTGATGGTCACTCTATGTGTCAATTTGGCTAGGCTATGGTACCCAGTTATTTACTCAAACATTGGTCTAGGTGTTGCTGTGAAGATATTTTGTAGATGTCATTAACATGTACCATCAGTTGACTTTAAGTAAGGAGATTACCCTCAATAGTGTGAGTAGTGCTCATCTAATCAGTAGAAGGCCTTCAGAGCAAACAGAGGTTTCCTGGGGAAGAAGGAATCCTGCCTCAGGATCACAGTGTCAACTCCTGCCGAGGTTGCAGCCAGATGACCCAGTCTACTGAGTTTGGACTGGTCAGCCCCCACAATCATATGAGCTAGTTCCTTAAAATAAATTTCTTTTGGATCTCCTGTTGGTTCTGTTTCTCTGGAGAGCCCTGACTTATAAGGGCTAGGACTCTGCAAAACCTTATTTCTGTTTTTGCCAGCTTCTTCCTGTTAGGCTCTGCTAGTGGGAGTGTTTTAGTGGTGCTGTATCAAAATACCACAAAGTGGGTGGCTTTAGAGAACAGAAATTTACTGTCTCACAGCTCTGCCTTGAAGTCCAAATTCAGGATGTTGGCAAGACCATGCTCTGTCTGCTCTGGGGGAAAATACTTTCTTGTCTCTTCCAGTTTCTGGTAGCCCCAGGAGTCTCTTGGTGTTCCTTGGCTTGTCAATGTATCTTCACATGGCACCTTCCCCATGTGTGTGACTCTGTCTCCATATCTCTTCTCCCCTTTTATAAAATATCACTCAGAACGATTAGGACCCACCCTACTCTGGTAGTGAGTCCCTGAGTGGTACAAACGGTTAATACAATTGACTGCTAACTGAGAGACTGGAGGTTTGCGTCTACTCATAGGTAGACTCAAAAGAAGGGCCTAGTGATCTACAAAAAAATCAGCCATTGGAAAGCCTATGGAACACAGTTCTACTCCGACACACGTGGGGTTGCCACGAGTTGCAGCTGACTCTATAGGAACTGACTTTTCTACTCTCGTTAACTGATAACATCTTCAAAGAACGAACCTATTTTCAAACAAGGTCACGTTCACAGGTACAGGGGTTAGGACTTCAACATACCTTTTTAGGGGGCACAACTTAATCCATAACAGGAGGCACTAGAGGGGGAGAAGGAAGGAGGGAGAAGGGACTTGCTCCTTTTGTTTTTTTCCTGTTCCTGTGAGCATCATTCAAGCAACACTTCCTGTCTGCTTCCTATTCCTGAGTATTTCCTCTTCTGTCAGCATTGATTTAGCCTCACTTCTTCTCCCTTGCAGTGGCAGATCTTTCCAGTAGCAGAGTCCAGTTTGCAGTTTTCCCAACAGTTGTGAACAAGCCTCATTGTGCCCTGGCCCTTAGAGATGCCGGCCCCAGCTGCCATGTCCCCTCCTCAGGGGCCTGAGTCCCAGGCCCATAGTCTGGACCCCTCACCTCACCTCATCTCAGAAACACCAGTCCCATAAAGTCATGGAAGCTCCATAGACACATTCAAACTCCCTGAGGGACAATATTACCAGGCTGAGGGTTGTGGGGACCATGGTCTCAGGAACATCTACCTCAACTGGCGTAACAGTTTATAAAGAAAATGTTCCACATTCTACTTTGGTGAATACTGTCTGGGATCTTAAAAGCTCATGAGCAGCCATCTAAGATACTCCACTGGTCTCATCCCATCTGGACCAAAGGAGAATGAAGAAAACCAAAGACACAAGGGAAAGATTAGTGCAAAGGTCTAATGGACTACAACTACCACAGCCTCTACCAGACCAAGTCCAGCACAACTAGATGGTGCCTGGCTACCACCACCAACTGCTCTGACAGGGGTCACAACAGAGGGTCCTGGACAGAGCTGGAGAAGAATGTAGAACAAAATTCTAACTCACAAGAGGAAAAAAAAAAAAAGGACTAAGGCTTACTGTTCTGACAGAGACTGGAGAAATCCTGGGAGTATGGTCCCCAGGCACCGTTTTAGCTCAGTAATGAAGTTACTCCTGAGGTTCACCCTCAGCCAAAGACTAGACAGGCTCATAAAACAAAATGAGACTAAATGGGCACACCAGCCCAGGGGCAAGAACAAGAAGGCAGAAGGGAAGAGGGAAACTGGTAATGGGGAACCCAAGTTCGAGTATGGGAGAGTGCTGACATGTCATGGGGTAGGCAACGAATGTCATAAAACAAGATGCGTATTGTTTATTGAGAAACTAGTTTGCTCTGTAAACCTTCATGTAAAGTACAATTTAAAAAAATTAAAAAGAAATCCCAGCCCCAGTTGCCAGTGCCCCTCCTTGGGGGTCTGATCTCAGCTCTGTGGGGGCTTTCCTCCATGCTTCTATATATTAACAATTCCAACCTCCTTCCCATGCTCCCCTAACCCTAAGGGTGGTAGCTGCCTCCTGTAGTTACTGCCTCCTTCATACCAAAAAGGTTTTTTTTTTTTTTTTCTACCTTTTCAGTTAACTAAAATTATTTTGGATTCTCTATTTTTGTGAAAATGACTGGTGTGATTTCTATCTCCTGACTTGATCCTGGCTGATACATTCAGGGCTTCCTGTAGTCTGGGCAGTGGCAGGGGCCAGAAGTTAACACGATCCCAAATGGCCCTGTGCCTTGGGTACATCAGAATTTCTTTCAAGCTGTTTTACTTTTAGTAGAATCAACAGCCCATTTCCAATCAGAAAGTGCACATCGGCCACCATGGGCTGAATCCCACCTGAGGAGGTGAGAGGTCCAACCTGCCCAGTGTTCCTGTTCTCACGATAAAACCTGAGTTCCCTTTGGAGGTGCGAGCCCTCCCTGTTAACATCAGTATTGTCTGTCAGCAACTGAACGGACCTGAATTTGCCATCCTGGATCCAGATTGTCCGCTAGGCTCCTTCTAGCTCTAACGTCTTTTCCTCTCCCGCCAGAGGCGATGCTGTTCTGTATGTGACCTTTGGATTTGCTGGAAGGTGGTAGAATGTCCCACAATGCAGTGTGAAGGTTTTCATCTCTACTGGCATAAACCCAGGAAAACACACACAAAACAATGACCCCTCTGCTCCAGCAGTGCTGAGGGACGTGGTCTTTCAGGAAGTTTTAAAACTATCTTAAAGGTGTGCTCTTTGGGGTCGGTGTGGATTGTAACCTATTCCTCATCCACAGTGGAGTAAGACAGGTTAGACGGAGAATAGATGCTGAAATAGATGGAGACTTTTCCTTCTACATGATGAAGCCTGCCTTCTGCTGTGGGTGATGACAGTCTGGAAAGGGACAGTGGGGATGATTGCACAGTGCGACGAATGTGATTAAAGTCACTGAATTGTACATGCAAAAAAATGTTGAAACGGCAAATGTTTTGTTATGTATATTTGCTACAATTAAAAAAAAAAAGAATGCAACGAGAGGCTTGGTTGCTTGTGGCAGAATATGTTTGTGGTTTTCTGGAACACTGAATGAGCTCCTGCTCCCCCTCGATTCTCCAAGACTAACAGGAGCACCACCAGCTCACTGAGAAGGGGTGCACGGACAGGGCATGGCATTTGGGCGGGGCACTGCAGGGTCCCAGGATGCTGCCTTCACCTGGTGTCCAAACCAAAAAGCATCCCAGACAGCTGGGGAGCCTTCAAGGGCCAACCTCCTCTTTCCTCTGACTTTTAACTTCAGTAGATTTGTCCCTGGCCAAGAGTTACTGAGAGACACTGCCTTTGAAGAGTCCCAACCTCCACGGAAACAAAGTCTTGCTTCAGCACGCACTTAGGCCCTCTGATTCTGAGAAAAGAGGCCTTTGAACCAGAATAGCTGTGGGGCACCTCAGCCTCAAAGAGAAGGGAGGAGCAGGAGGCAAACTGCGAGAGACATGTGTTGTTACCCAGTGGAGGACCCCTCCCTGTCAGCCTGAGCACAACCACCACCTTGCACTCCTTCTGTCCCTTCTCCTCACCTGAGCTGGGGCCTGGTCTCCTGGGATCTCTTGTTTTTGTGGGCAGCTAATAGTGGAGCCCTGGTGGCACAGTGATTAAGAGCTCAGTTGCTAACCACAAGGTTGGCAGTTCGAATCCATTAGCCACTCCTTGGAAACCCTGTGGAGCAGTTCTACTCTGTCCTACAGGGTTGTTATGATTTGGAATCGACTGAAAGGCAATGGGCATTACTGGCTGCAGCCTTAACCAATGGCAGTCTTTCCCCTTTTAATGGCATTGTTATTGGTAGGAACCAAGGATAACTCTTCTGCTTGCATCAAGCAGAGAAGGTAGTGCACTAAATGGCCTAGTGAACTGGCGCATGCAGAACAATTGTCATTTCGAGCGACAGCACCGAATTCATATAAACTGGACCATGCTGACACAGTTTGGATGCGCCAGGTTAGGGCATCTGTCTACAAGCTACCCGATCAGTAGACTGCAGCACTTCACTGAACCATGTTCTCAGGGTGGCTAAGAGGCTTTTTTCCTATTTCGGCCAAGAGGCTTCTTGGAACATCCAAGGGATGGGTTGGACAACTCATTTCTGGTGGCTCCACCCATACAAGTCATAGTAACATCAGTTTATAGGCTTTCCTGTTTAATCTAAAGAAAATCAAACAATTTTTTTCTCTTATGGGGGAGGCTGGTGTGGTTTTGTTCAGGGCCAGAAGGTAGAGAGTGTCTCAGGTAGTGGCATTTCCAGGCTTGTTGTTAAGTGTTGTCGAGTCGGTTCTGACTCATAGTGACCCTATGTACAACAGAACAAAACACCGCTGGTCCTGCGCCATCCTCACAATCGCTGTTATGATTGAGTCCACTGTTGTAGCCACTGTGTCAATCCATCTCGTTGAGGGTCTTCCTTTTTCACTGACCCTCTGCTTTACCAAGTGTGATGGTTAAGATTGTGTGTCAACTTGGCTGGGCCATAATTTTCAGTGTTTATATGTGATCACCCTCATGATGGGATCTGCTGTGAGTGGCCAATCAGCAGTATCCCCGTGTTCTGTTGGAACGACTGCCTCTTGGTCTATGTACAGGTTCCTCATGAGCACAATTAAGTGTTCTGGAATTTCCATTCTTCACAATGTTATCCATAATTTGTTATGAGCCACACAGTTGAATGCCTTTGCATAGTCAATAAAACACAGGTAAACATCCTTCTGGTACTCTCTACTTTCAGCCAGGATTCATTTGAAATCAGCAGTGATTTCCCTGGTTCCACGTCCTTCCTGAATCCAGCTTGAATTTCTGGCAGTTCCCTGTTGATGTACTGCTGCAACCACTTTTGAATAATCCCAGACTTAAATATGTAGGTACTATGCTTCTTCACTGCAAGAGCCTGTGAAATCTCAAAACCGCAAATGTCCAAGTACAAGAGCAGAGAAGACCAGCCTCCAGACAGCCTGGACAGCACTCTGGGTTCCGGAGCTTGTCCCTTGTTGTCAATATGTAATGAAGAAACTCTTTTCTCCCTATTAGGAGTCCTGGGGTGGTGTAAATGGTTACGTGTTCAGCTACTAACCAGAAGGTTGGAGGTTTGAGTCCACCTCGGAAGAAGGGCTGGTGATCTACTTCTGAAAGGTCACAGCCATGAAAACCCTATGGAACGCAGTTCTACTTTGCAATACATGAGGTTGCTATGAGTCAGAATCAAGTCACAACAACTGGTTTTTCTTGTGTGTGTTTCTCCCTATCACATGTGATTTTATAGGAGTAGCCCTAGCCACCGTGTGCTCCTGTCTCTTTCCCTGCGGGAATACATATTATCCCATTTACAAAATTCTGGGAGGAACGTTCAAGAGCCGTTTAGCTAACCTCTGTTTCCCTCTGCAACCCATCACGCTGTTGTTCTCTCCATGTCAGAGCTATGGCAGTTTTTTCTGTTGTGCACACTCCCCTCAATTTGGAGCAACTGCTCTGCACCGTAAGCACTCATCTCTACTCGATTGCTCAGAGCCACCTCCAACCCTCCCAGGTTAATCATGTCTCGCACGTGGCCCAATGCCAGGTGTAGCAGATGTCTGCTCACATTTGTTGAATGACTGAATGATGAATGAGTGGTAGGGTCTCAATAATGAGCTGACTTGTCCTCTAACCTCAAGGAACGAGAAGACAGTTTACTCACACGTTCTCTGCGCATGCTCTCTACTAGGCCCTCGACACTGAGCATGTGGTCAGGGGTTTCAGAGTGGCCAGAAGCTGGTCTGACCCTTCGCCAACCTCAGCGCAGGCGCAGTGGTGGGTACTGCTATGACTTCAAATACGTTGTTCACTTCACTGTGCTCTCCCCCGCCTTCCTCCAGGCTCCGAGGGGTACAAGGTAAGAATGGGGCCAGCGAGGTATAAAAGGCACAGTTTAGCATAAACTATTTGCGAATAAGGGGCTGTGTGCCAGGTGGGGCAGTCAGAACTGCACACCTAGGCAACAGGAACAGACAGCGAACCCAAGAGACAGTGAGCTCTTCAAATGAGGAGTCAACCAAGAGCAATCCATGCTCCAGATCCTGAAGGAGACTGGTATCCTCTGGCAAGAGCTCGTTAGTACTAAAAAAGGTCTACGCCCGCCAGGATCCATGGGGACCATTGCTCTTTTGTTAGAAGGCATTGAAAGCCCGCTACGAATGCGAACAGACCTTATGTGCAGTTGGAAAGGACAACTGTTGTTAGGTGCTGTTGAGTTATTTTTGACTCTTGTGACCCCATGTGACAGAGCAGAACTGTCCCACAGGGTTTTCTGGGCTGTAATCTTCCCGAGAGCAAAATGTCATGTCTTTCTCCCGTGGAGCTGCAGGGTGAGTTTGAACTGTCAACATCTCTGTTAGGAGCCCAGTGCTTAACTGTTTTTATCACTACCCACTAAACCAAAAAGGGCTCCTTAAAGGACAACTAGCCAGTATTTTAAAGCTACTCTGTAAAAGAAGGCTCACAGCTTCTGTGCATCAACTTTTCATACCACATTCATTAAAATTAGGGCTTAGGATGCCACATGAGAAGAGTCATTTATGACAGCAGACCACCCCCTCCTTTTCCATGACTTCCGGCTTCTGTTTTTGGGAGAAAAGCTACAAGAGTTTGGAAACTGACCAAGTGCAAATATTCAAAAACTCAGTCACCACAAATCATTATTGTTTACTGTGATTTTCTCTTCCAAGACATTCCTGGCTAACTTTGGAAAGCAACTCAAGCAGGCCTCCCCCCTTTCCTCTTTCCTTCTTCCTCCCTGGAAGGCGACTCAGAAAGAGTGAACCCTCAGGCTGTTCTTGAGTGAGAAACTCTCAGGCACAAGTGTGAGTGCTCTTGGAAAGACACCAACACTTCTGCAAATGTTAACTCTGTGGAAGGATCTGTGGCACTTCGAGGAAAATAATTCTGCATTCAAGCAGAGAAGATGCTTAACAACATTTTTGTTCACATGTCTTTCTGTAGATTTAAATTTTGGAGAAAGGTTTCCTTTTCTGGCGACCCACCTTAATAGTACCAAACGGCCCTTTAGGTCTAAACCTCTGGGGCTTTTCTCCTTGGGGGATGCGTTTTTTCATTATGCATTTCCAATTGTGTACCTGGGCACTTCCCCTGTTGTTATGGACTGAACTGTGTCCCCCCAAAATGCGTGCCAACTTGGCCAGGCCAATTCCCAGCACTGTGTGATTGTCCACCATTTTGTCATCTGATGTGATCACGTCCATGATGAGACTTGGTATAATATGACCACCTCCATGATATGATTTTCCTGTGTGTTGTAAATCCTGTCTCTGTGTCAATGAGGTGGGATTATTATTTTTTTTTATGTTAATGAGGCAGGACTCAAATCTACAAGTTCAGATTGTACCTGAAGCCAATCTCTTTTGAGATATAAAAGAGAAAAGCAAGTAGAGAGACATAGTGACCTCATACCAAGGAAGGAGCACCAGAAGAAGAGCATGTCCTTTGGTCCTGGGGTCCCCGCTCCTGAGAAGCTCATAGACCAGGGGAAAATTGATGACAAGGACCTTCCTCCAGAGCCTACAGAGAGAGAAAGCCTTCTACTGGAGCTGATGCCCTGAATTCAGACTTCTAGCCTACTGGTCTGTGAGAGAGTGAACTTCTGTTTGTTAAAGCCATCCACTTGTGGTATTCCTGTTATAGCAGCACTAGATGACATAGACACCCATCTTCAATCAACAAGGAGAGACGGCTTGTGGATCTTTTTGCAAACACATTTTTCTCTCTCTGACTGGGGAAGATCCTGACTAACAACAGAGAAAGGGCAAAACCAAATCGATGAATCTCAAATTCCCACAGAAAAGCCAGTTTTTGAAGAAGTAATCCTTGGGAAAAAAATCACATTATTTACTTTTCAAATAAAGGAGTATCAAATGAATATAGTCAAAGAAAGGATATTTTACATTTAGTCACTTTACAAGAGATGCCTAATTGTGAGAACCATCTAGAAAGGCATGTGGTAACCTTAGGAGACAGTGCCAGAGACTAATAGCAGAAGTTCCATAGCAGTAAGTGCATGACAATGTTATCTGTAGGTAACAAGGATGAACTCACATACTTGAACCCCTTCGGTTCAGTCGTCTGCTTACTTGTCTCTTCCACTGTTCTAAAATGTAACAGGGCTCTACCGGGTCCTCAGATGAAGAATCATTCTGACGATAACAACTTGGCCAATACCACCATCACGCCTCTAACTCATTCCCAGGCACTACTGCAGTATCAATCTGAAAATAGGGTGCTTTAGAAATTTATAATAAAAAGGATGGATTTATTTCAACTTGGAAATAATCTGCTATGTATGAAATTCAAATTTGAGCACCACAGAACCATTTTCCATCTAATGAATTATCATCAGAAAAAGCACCTTCAAAAGAAATAAAAGAAAGCCTGTCTTTAAAAGGAATATTCAAGGATGAATTTGTCTAGAATGAGTCTCCTTAGATTAATGGTCTTTAATTAGTTTTCCCAACATATAAATTACCTGTCACAATAATTTAAATAAAATTGAAGCAGTTACTTTTGCCAGGGAGTTATTTTTACCTAAATTACCTTACAGAGGAAGAAGGAGAAGGAGAAAAACAGGAAAAGGAGGAGGAGGAGACCTTTCCAATAACAATGTCCAAGAGGATAAGTGTCTCGTGTGGCAGAAATTTCCAGTTCTGAGCTGACGACACCTCAAGGCAACACTTTAGGCATTTGCCAAAGGAAGTATGTTATAAAACCTCCTTCTCACACTGCGGTTTGAGCAGGACATAACTGAATATTGCCTCCCATGTCAGGCTTGAATTGTTACCTGGGTCCTCTTTTAGGGGACCAGTCTTGCCTGGGTAGACCCCAAATATGAGGGATAATGAGCTCCATCACAACAGAACTACACATCTCAGAGAGAACATGTGAGGAGACAAGTGAGGCAGGGCCTGCATGTGATCCTATGCTGGCAGACATGTGTCCAAAAAACATCTCTTCGTTAAATGTTGAACTAAACACCAAAATGCTCAGCTCTGGGGCTAGGAACTATAGCTCTGCAGCAGCTCCTCAGAGTGAGCCTACACCTCCAAGTTCATGGCGGTAGTCTAAGCTGTGAAATTATGCCCTTCTGGGGGCTCCTACTACACACCCAACCACGTGCCATCTACAGCTCTCAGTGGCTCGGCAGGGGCAGATGAGCAGAACTAGCTCTTTCTGCTTAAAAATGTAAATAGGAGTGGCGTGGGTGCCCTATTCATGTATCCTCAAACATCTCCACATCATGGGCCAGAGAATGTTCTAGTGTCAGCCACTCGGGAGCCAGCATGACTTGATCACTGTCTATTCACATGTCTAAAGGAATCAGCACTGAATTTGAATCTTTTAAACTCAGAAATACGAAATTCTAGGGTAGGAGCCAGGTCGAAGGTTACTATGCTACTTGTGACTATAAAAACCCTTGGTACACGCCCTTATTGTGTAAGCAAGACCCAGAAAGGAATGCTAAAACTACTTACAGAGAAATTCTGTGTAAGTTCCTTAGATTTGTTCATACGACTACAAAAATATAAGCTGATGGTATATCAATCTGAATTGCCTAAAGGGGTCTGTTTAGCATTACTTCATTACTTGATGCACTTGAAAGTGAATTAGTCCAAGTTAACATAGCCTCCATTTTGTCATCCTGACTCCATCTTCTGTTTTATTTCATTCCAGAGGGGAATTCCATTATTAGTTTACTTGAGACTTTTCATTTGCTTTTCAACATCACCTCGTGTGTTAAGTGCCCTTTATGTCAGGCTGGAAGGTTGTACTTTCTATCTTACACACCAGGGGCTTAATTGACCCAACTGTAATAGCTTATTCCTCTGCTATAACCACGGGCTAGGATGAAACCTTGAGACCTTCTAGTGCAACAGCTTCATTTTCAGATGAGATTGAGGCTGGTGAGGTAAAATGACTCACCTTACTTTATAGGTGGCTTTAGCCAGAGCCAGCTAGTACTTGACTCTGAACTCAACCATAATTACATAGGATGAGCCTTGGAACTGTTATGGATTGAATTATGTCCCCCCAAAAGATATGGTGAAGTCTTAACCCCTGGCATCTGTGAATGTGACCTTGTTTGGAAATAGAGCCTTTGAAGATTTGATTGCTAATATGAGTTTATAGCAGGTTATAACACAGATTAGGGTGAGTTCTAATCCAATCTGTGTGATGCCCTGTAAAAGACCACCACATGACAAGCTGCAGTGACAAGCCATGGAACGCCTGGGGCTACCAGAAGCTGAGAGAGACAGGAAAGGTTCTTCCCCTGTGGCCTTCGGGGATAACATGGACCTGCAGACACCCTGAATTCAGACTACTGGCTTCCAGAACCATGAGACAATACCTTTCTGTTGTTTAAAGCCATCCACCCACCTTGTGGTGTTTTTGTTATGGTAGCCCCAGGAAAGTAACACAGAACTGAAGTATCTTCTGATTTCTCTACTTCTTACTAACACATGTCTATCTCTTCTCGCCAGGTTATGATTACATCCTGTGTGATTCTAACGAGGTACTTGCCATGGGCCCAGGCTTCGGCCCAGAAGGGCAGGAGGTAAGACTCTCTGGTCAGCTGAAGAAAACCATTTAGTTTATTCAGCAAATAAGGGATAATCTTTACAGCTTTGACTACTTAAGAAAAACAAAAAAAAAGATTTTTGGCTAATTATTATCTCCCAAGCGTTTAGCCCTTATCTCTAGGTTTAAATTCTCTAGTAGTAATTGGCCCTAAACCTACATCTGTAATCACAACTGCAGACCAAGGCAGGTCTTTTTGCAGCAATTAAAAAAAAAAAAGTTCCCAATTCTTTAATGCTAAGCTATGATATTTAATTAGTGTAATACTTTTCCCCCTTAGAAGGATAATTGCATCGTTAAATGTATCTTTCAGATCAGGGAGCCACGCTGCCCAGGCACCGTTTAGAAGACAGAAGGTAAACATCTGTTACGCATCCGTTTGTGACTTCAGTCATTACCGAGACTGCGCGTTCTGCAACACCAACGCTAACGATACGTAGCGTATCTTTCCAACACTAGGTCAATTTTTCAACAGGTCAGTAAGAATGACTGTGTCACAAACTTAAACTGAGCTACAGGATGGATTCCATAACTTCATTTAACACTGAGAGGAGCTGCTCAATTTAAATTTTGAAAAAGCAAATACCTTTAATAAATTTGGTGTGAATGATTATATATTCTCATACATTGTACAGAAGAGTGTATCTATATATAAATCCATAGATAGAATTATACACATTTCCTCACATACCGTATATATTTTTTCTCTGCTCACATTTTTCTCTTTAGTAAAACAAAGCTGATTTACTGTATCTAGGTGTGCGATGCTACATTACAAAGTCCTGAGTGATTTAAGGGATCATTAATGCGTTGTTATAAATTCTAGTTTTTCAGCTAAAGATCCAGTAGATTCTGTAGCAAAAATGTGAACAAAATAATGTGTAAAAGTATGCATTCAGCTATGCGCTCATTCTGTGCTTAGCGGAGAAAGCTGGAGAACGCACAGTAGCCAGTTTACATTCGAGAAAATGTTCTCAAATATTCAGGGTTAAACAAATATTCTATTTGTATGGATTTAAAGTTTTTTGAGGTGTTGGCTACATCCAACTCGTCAAGCACGGAAGACTCCAGTCATAATTGGATTAAAAATCCCTTTTGCAGAATATGAAATTCTGTGTAAACATTATTGTTTAGGTATTATACAAAAGTTCTGACTGAAACAAGAGAAAAAAGAAAAAAAAATACAATGAAATAACTTAAAATGCTTTTCTTGAGATACAGCCAGCTACGTGAAAGGACTATAAAAGATAAAAGTGTATTTTGGTGAAAGAGGAAACCAGATGAAAGTCCCCTGGGGTAGTCCAGTAAGCCACCTGCTTTGGAAAGCCCAGGTTGGTCTGGCCCGGGGAGCCCTGGAGATAATCCACGTGATTTTGCCACAGGGGATGGACTCCACTGCGCAGAGAGAAGGAAGCACTATGGGAAAAGGCCGCGTTCAACCGCGAGGGCTCAGTGACAGATAACTGTCAGGGTCCCTGCCAGCAGGTGAAGCATCCCATTCCCTAACTGAGGCACCAAGTATGGAACACATGACAAGGGACAGGTCGGCTGCTGTGGTGGCTGGGGCCTGCGTGGGAGGCGGCCTTGCGCTGGAGAGGCCTGCCTCGACGAGAAGGCACTGCGTTTGTGGTTCCTCCACTGCTCCTGCTACCCTGTCCCATGGCTGCTGTAGTCAAAGACTCCTTTCTTGAAGAACGGCGAGAACTCACAAATAGTGTGTTTCGACAGAGTCAGCCCCACTTTGTTGATGTGCAGGGGAGACGTTGCAGATTGAAGCATCACGCTGAAAAAGTTCCTGAGGTATTTCTGAGGGAGAGACAAGAGTTAAAAACAGGGTCAAGACATTAGAGTCAAGGATAGAGGAAGAGATGTCCAGAAACAACCTCCTATCCATCTTGAAAGAGCAGCCACTGCCATTTACAATGGCACATGGGGAACCTCCTTGACTGCCTTAGCCATTCACTATCTTAGCTATCATTACACCCAGATACAGCCACCACAGACAAACACCAAAGGGGGATTTCTGTGGCTTTGGGCTCTCATTCTGCAGCACCACCTCAGGCCGATCTACGGACCACGCCCGGGGAAATGCCAGTGGGTGCCCAGCAGGGGAGGCCTGCTTTTCAGCAACCATGTCACCAAAATATCATTTCTAAAAAGTCATTTTTTCCCCAACTTACTCATTAAATATTAAGATGATCTAAAAAAAAAAAAAAAAGGCTAGCCATCTGTACAATGTTAAATGTGCTGCTTACTAGCATTTTTAAACTACACAGTCAGGACTGGCCTTGAATCCTTCTCATAAACTAAAAGAAAAGAAATATTACTGAGGCTAAGAAGGTCAGTTCCAAGTACTAATATTTACAGATCATTTTGCAAATTGTATAATCATCAATGAAAAGAAATTCTTACTACTAAAATTAATTTCTCTGAACCCCTGCCACCCCCCCAGCATGTATTCGTGACAACATTGCACGCCTTTTCTGCCACTGAAGGCACAAAGGCCCTCTGAAACTAGGATCCAAGACAATGGGGATGAAACCAGAGGCTGGAGCTGGGCAGGATGTGCTAAAGGAAAGAAGACATGCAAAAATAGTGAATACATTTCAGGTCTGGCAACTCTTTTCTCTCAGAGAAAACGGGTGGGGTGCATGGGTGTGTTAGGCCTGAACTTTTATTAATGTCTCACCTGTGTAAAAAATATAAACAATCCTGCCACAAACAAAATAATTACGGACTTGAAGTAAGAAAAAAAATGTGCCTAAAAAACCCAGCCTACTCCTAAAGCAGTGGTTCCCACACAGGGGCGATTTTGCCCTCAGGAGATATTTAGCAAGGCTGGTGGTACAGTGGTCAAGAGCTCAGCTGCTAACCAAAAAAGGTTGGAAGTTTGAATCCACCAGCCGCTCCCTGGAAACCCTATGGGGCAATTCTACTCTGTCCTATAGGGTCACTATAAGCCAGAAAAGACTAGAGGCAATATTTCACTGTATGTGTATACCATGTTTTCTTTATCCATTCGTCTGTTGACAGACATTTAGACTGTCTCCATCTCTTTGTGCATAGTGCTAAACTGCACATTTTTTTTATTGTGCTTTAAGTGAAAGTTTACAATTTAAGTCAGTTTTTCATACAAAAACTTACACACACATTTTTGTATAACCCTAGTTGCTCTCCCTACAATGTGACGGCACACGTCTCTACACCTTGTATTTCCTGTATCCATTCAACCAGCTCGTGTCCCCCTCTGCCTTCTCATCTTGCCTCCAGACAGGAGCTGCCCAGTCTCATGTGTCTGTCTGAGCTAAGAAGCACATTCCTCACCAGTATCATTTTATGTTTTATAGTCCAGTCTAACCTTTGTCTGAAGAGTCGGCTTCGGAGTGGTTTTAGTTTTGGGCTAACAGAGTTTGAGAGCCATGTCCTCTGGGGTCCCTCCAGTCTCAGTCAGACCCTTAAGTCTGGTCTTTTTACTGGAATTTGAGTTCTGGGCCCTACTTTTCTGCTGCTCCATCAGGCATTCTCTGTTGTGTTCCCTGTCAGGGCAGTCGTAGGTGGTAGATGGGCACCATCTAGTTCTTCCTGTCACAGGCTGATGGAGTCTCTGGTTTATGTGGCCCTTTCTGTCTCTTTGGCTCTTATTTTCCTTGTGTCTTTGGTGTTCTTCATGCTCCTTTGCTCCAGGTGGGTTGAGACCAGTTGATTAAACTGTGCATTCTTTAAACATTAACATGATTGAGTCTTGAATACACCTGTGAGACCCCCATCAAATCATGAATACACTTGTGAGACCACTACCAAGACAAGTATATACCTGAGACAACCACCAAATCAAGATAACACACATTTTAATCACCCCCAAAGGTTTCCTAATTCACTTAATTTTATGTTATCATAACACTCTGCCTAAAATTATGCATTATCATTATTGTTATACCCACTTTTGGGTGAGGAAACTGTTGCTGGGAAGGGTGATATAACTTGCTCCTGGCAGCAAGGCTAGCAATCAAGAGGAAAGACTTGAAAACAAGTGCCCTTAATTCAGACTCTTTTCCTTGTTCAATATTCCTAGCTTACCTGTCTCAAGTTAACTTCTAAAGAAAGAAATTGAAATTAAAATCAGTTCTCAATTTGGAAGGTGCCAAAACCAACTGCTGAAAAATAAACATCTTAATCCTTCTACTTATTTGCATCACGGAGGCAAAAGGGCACTTTTCTGGGGAAGGAATTAGAGATTATCAACTTTTAGAGGAACTTGAATTCCACTAAACCTGGTTACCAGCAGTACCACAGACAAAACCCAACCAGCCAATGCTCCTAATGAAATGCGTATGCAGAGGTGATTGCTTTTGGAAGATTAAGAGTGAGATTTAGAACCAGGAAGGTCAGGTGCATGCCCATGGCATGTGGAACCACGGCTCCCCCACAGCGTAACGTGCAAGTGGAGCCGGCACAGCTGGGCCAGCATCACCCAGCAGATCCTCAACAGCTTCCACTTCAGGTCGTCTGTAGGTTGCATTAATGTGAAGAAAAGTGTTCATGACAAATCCATCTTCAAGACTAATTCTGGCAGAATAGAAGGTGATTTAAATCTTGGAACAGATGTTGTATAAACATTTGTCATAATTAGCTCACTAAAGTAGGGTCCCTTATAGGGCCAGTAAAGCCTGAAGAGTATAATGAGAAGTGAAAGTTAAAATTATAAATAAGAGAAAGTTTGATGCACCTTCTCTGCCAGAACACCACTATAAAAAGAGCCCAGTAAAATAACTACAGATAATGCCTTTTTCTTTAAATAAACTTATTAGCATGTCTTGATGAAAACTCGAGATGGAAAGATCTGATCTAATCCTAAATATTCAGAGGAGTTTTTTACTTTGCAAAACAAATCTCTGCTTAGCAGCAGAATTGGGCAGCCTTGGCTTTCTTTAAATAGACTGCTTTCTTGGTGCAAAGAAATGACTTGATTACGAAGTGTTTTTGGCAGTGACTTCAAAGTGCTCTAGAGCATATAAGGGGAGATGTGACCTTGGTGGCTGTGGGCAGAACCACATGTTTGAAGAGGGCTGAATGCATTCTTCCTAGTAAATGAGAAAACCAAAGGCCTAGGACTAGGGCTGAGGATGGAAGAAGGCAGAAATAAAATTCCAGATTCTTGAAGTCACAGACAATGTTTCCTTCTTTGCAGTCCCCTATCATCCTAGGCACATTGCCAAGCTTGGGAAAAGCACTTAGAAGAAAACTTGATGATTGATTTCGATGACTTAATTTTTTTCAAGTTGCCATGTATGTACAGGAAACTGTACGTGAGTGTACAGCCTAATAAGTTTTCACAAAGACGACACACCTGCGTGATCAGCATCTACTCAAAACAAAATATGTAACTAACAACCAAGCATCCCTCCTCCCAGCTACAAACCTGCCCTCAAGGGCCACCACTATACCACTATCCTGACTCTTAGCGCCAGAGATGAGTTTTCCTGGTTTTGTAATCACATAGGAGGTACTCTGTTGGGTCTCGTCTCTACTGCTTAACGCGGTGTTTGTGAGGTTCAGCCACATTATGTGTGGCTGTAGCGGGTTCAGCCTCACTGCTGTCTAGCACTTCACGTGTGAACATGCTGGGAAGCTGACTTCAGCAAGGGGGCATGCAACGGTGACTGCTTGGTCCTTTCATCTGAGCTCTTCTTCAATACTGAAATCCACCTCCATATATTTTACTGTCTGGCCAGTCCGTTTACTACTACTGCGTTGATAAGGAAGTTTTCCATTAGGGTTTTAGGCTCAATATAAGATCAGTCAATGTACTAGATTAGAACTCTGCCATTATTTATATATATAATGTAGCATTATATATACAAATCTTTACATAAATGCACACTTATTACATGACTAGTTTCTGTGGCCGGTACTCAGTGTTTTCCATAGCATCTGCAGGAAAAGGGAAAAAATCCAAGTCCTCCTCTCAGAGCTATCCCTTTACTGTTGATCGAAAGACATCTTAGCTCTTCCTGAAGGGAGTACAACAAGTGCAGGGGCCAAGCTGCATCCCCAGGGCAGTACACTTTATAAGTACTGCAAAAATGGAAGGACATTAGGAGTTTAAGTGACTTATCAGGGTCAGAAGGGCAAAGGAGGAAAAGGATTTGTGAAATCCAATATCCAATTTGTTTGACTTTCATACAACATTTTCTCCATTAAAAAAGAAAAAGCAGTAATATTTAAATCTCTGTAGCCTGTGAGGGACCACAGGAGGCCTGTAACCCTTGCTCACTCCAGTGGCCGGTGTCACATGTCCTGAGTCTTTGCTTTGTTAAACGCCCTGGATCAGGGCCACTGAGACAGCAATTGCACTCCCTGGGATGGTACAACATTAATAGCTCTTCTGTTAGGTGCTTGGAGGATGAAAGTAAGATTAGGCCACCTCTCCTTCCAATAAGATTGTAAACTGGGTTATGGGGTGGTAGAGCAAGAAGGAGTCTGGGAGAGGGTCTGTCTGAGCATGAGCAATCAAGGGAAAGGAAAGAGACCAAGAGAAAAAAAGAAGGCCACAAGAGAGGTAGGGAGGCTGGTCCAGAGGGATAAAAGGAAGAGCTCCTACAGAGGGAAGAAGAAAAGAAGCAGGGGAGAAAGGGAAATACCATGACTGAGGGAGATGAATGTCCACAATTTATTTACCAAGTTGGCAAACAGAATTTAAGAATAAGAAGTATATTAGATCTTTATCTAGGCTATTTACTTTTTGTTACATGAACCAACACTAAAGGATAAATGTTTTCTTGTCGATACTTTCAGAAACTCAAATTTAGCAGGCTAATTTTTTAATCTTTAAGACACATTTCAGTATTAAAATAGGCTCTTCTACAAGTTTCTGGCATATTCTATTGTTTTGGTAAGTTCACCTACGCAGGGGCAGCAAGCAGGGGTAGAAGTACCTAGGAGAAATGAATCCCCATCAGTCTGTCCGGAAAAAAAGTGCAACCTGGCATGTGATTTTAGACATCTACCCCCAAACAAACAAAAGACAAAATCCTACAGTGAACTGTGAGCTTTTTTTAAAGTAAGGGCAAAAAAGATAAGTAGAAAAATGAGGATATACAGAATGGCAGAATGCCTCCCCCACACTCCCTCTGGCTCGAGATCCACTTCTTTCCAAAAGTGACCCTTTTTTATTTTTTACTTTTGCTGGCAAAGACCCCTCCAAGTATGTCCTCAGACCTGTCTCCCATGCAGACAAACAAGCAGAAGCAGCTACTATCTCATTACTGCTACGGAGAGGCCATTTATCCAGGGTGTGCAATGTTCTAGGCACAGTGAGAAGAACCTTTAAAGGTGCATTTCATTTAATTTCCACAACTTTATGAGGCTGTTGTTGTTGTTAGGTGCTGTAGACTTGAGTCCGACTCAGTAACCCTGTGAACAACAGAACACTGCCCAGTCCTGTGCCATCCTCAAAATTTTTATTATGTTTGAGCCCATTGTTGAAGTCACTATGTCAACCCATCTCATTGAGGGTCTTCTTCTTTTTTGCTGTCTAGTTTGCCAAGCATGCTGTCTTTCTCCAGGGACTGGTCCCTCCTGATAACATGTCCAAAGTACATAAGACGAAGTCTCATCACCCTTCTACGGGGCATTCTGGCTGTACTTCTTCCAAGACAGACTTGTTCATTCTTCTGATAGTCCATGGTATATTCAATATTCTTCGCCAACACCATGGTTCAAAGCCATCAATTCTTTGGTCTTATTCATTCATTTTCCAGCTTCCACAAGCACAGAGGTGAATGAAAATGCCATGAGCTTGGGTTGGGTGCACTTTAGTCCTCAATGTGACTTCTTTTCTTTTTAATACTTTAAAGAGGTTTTTTTTTTTTTGCAGCAGATTTGCCCCAGTGCAATATATATTTGACTTCTTGACTGCTGTTTCCATGGGCACTGACTGTGGATCCAAGTAAAAATTAAATCCTCGACAACTTCAATCTTTTCTCTGTTTATCATGATGTTGCTTATTGGTCCAGTTGTGAGGATTTTTGCTTTCTTTACATTGAGGTATAATCCACACTGAAGGCTGTGGTCTTTGATCTTCATCAGTAAGTGCTTTAAGCGGTTTTCACTTTTGGCAAGCAAGGTAGTGTCATCTGCATATGGCAAATTGTTAGTCTTCCTCCAAACCTGATGCTGTGTTCTTCAGTGTCTTGCATTATTTTCTCAGCATACAGACTGAATAGGTATGGTGAAGGGATACAACCACGACACACACCTTTCCTGACCATACAGTATCCCCCTGTTCTGTTCTAATGACTGCCTTTCAGTCTGCTTACAGGTCTCACATGAGCACAATTAAGTGTTCTGGCATTCCCATTCTTTGCAATGTTATCCAAATTTGTTATGATTCACGCAGTTGAACGCCTTTGCATAGTCAATAATACACAGGTAAACATCTTTCTGGTATTCTCTGCTTTCAGCTAGGATCCATCTGACATCAGCGATGGTATCCCTGGTTCCATGTCCTCTTCTGATTCTGGCTTGAATTATTAGGTAGGGCCTACTATTACCTCCATTTTATAGGTGAAGAAAACGAGGTTCAGGAAGCTTAAGTAATGTACTCACAAAACATGTATACGGGATAGCCAGCACTCAAACCCAGAATTTTGAACTGCAGAGTACAGGCTGTTGTCCACAGAGGCCGTCTCTGCTGAGCACTGCTGTCTTCCACTGGACAAAGCTGTCTACACCGGGCATCTTGCCTGCTTAGGCCACATGCACTGTCTTTCACAGGCCCTGTGTTTCTCTAGAGTAATGTTCCGTGGAGACACGAGGAGAAGCCTCTCTCCTCATGAGGATTACACTCTTCTTCATGAAGTACAACGTAGTTTTCTCATGTTCCAATTTTTTTTTTATCGTACTTTAGATGTTTATAATACAAACTAGTTTCTCATTGAACAGTTAGTACACATATTGTCAACACTCTCCCTTCTCAACCTTAGGTTCCCTATTACCAACTTTCCTGTCCCCTCCTTCCTTCTAGTCCTTGCTCCAGGGCTGGTGTGCCCCTTTAATCTCGTTTTGTTTTATGGGCCTGTCCAATCTTTGACTGAAGGGTGAACCTCAGGAGTGATTTCATTACTGAGCTGATAGGGTGTCCGTGGGCCATACTCTCAGAGTTTCTCCAGTCTCTGTTAGGCCTGCAAATCTGGTCTTTCTTTTTGAGTCAGAATTTTGCTCTACATTATTCTCCAGCTCTGTCCGGACCCTCTATTGTGATCCCTGTTAGAGCAGTCAGTGGTAGTGGCTGGGCACCATCTAGTTGCACTGGACTCAGTCTGGTGGAAGCCATGGTAGATGTGGTCCATTAGTCTTTTGGACTAATCTTTCCCTTGTATCTTTAGTTTTTTTCATTCTTCCTTGCTTTCAAAGGGCTGAGTCCAGTGGAGTACCCTAGATGACCGCTCACAGGCTTTTAAGACCCCAGACGCTCCTCACCAAAGTAGAATGTGGAACATTTTCTTTATAAACTATGTTATGCCAATTGAGCTAGGTATTCCCTAAGACCATGGTCCCCACAGCCCTCAGCCCAGCAATTTGGTCCCTCAGGGAGTTTAGATATGTCTAAGAAGCTTCCATGACCTTGCCTTGTGCAGGTTGTGCTGGCTTCCCCAGTACTGTGTATTCTCTTAACCTTCACCAATATTACCACTTATCTGTTGTCTAGTGTTTTTCCATCCCCACTCCTCCTCTCCCTTGTAACCATCAAAGTTTGTTTCTTTTTGTGTGTAAATCTTTCCATGAATTTTTACAGTATTTGTCTCATACAATATTTATCCTTTTGTGACTGACACTTCACTAAGCATAATGCCCTCCAGATTCATCCATGTTACGAGATGCTTCACAGATTCTTTGTTCTTCTTTATTGTTGTGTAATATTTCATCATGTGCATGTACCACAGTTAGTTTATCCATTCTCCTGTTGATGGGAATCTACTCTGTTTCCATCTTTTTGCTATTGTGAACAATGCTGCAATCAACAAGGGTGTGCATATGTCTATTCGTGTGACAACTCCTACTTCTCTAGGATATATTCCTAGGAAGTAGGATTGCTGGATCATAATGTATTTCTAGCTTTCTAAGGAAGTGCCATATCATCTTTCAAAACCATTCTATCATTATGCATTCCCACCAGCTGTGAATAAGAGGTCCGATCTCCCCACAGCCTCTCCAACATTTGTTATTTCCTGCCCTTTTTTTTTTTTTTTTTTGATTCATGCCAGTAATGCTGGTGTGAGATGGTATCTCATTAGGGTTTTGATTTGCATTTCTCTAATGGCTAGTGGGAAACCTTGGTGGCATAATAGTTAAGAGCTACGGCTGCTAAACAAAAGGTTGGCAGTTTGAATCCACCACGTGCTCCTAGGAAACCCTACGGGGCAGTTCTACTCTGTCCTATAGGGTTGCTATGAGTCAGAATGGACTTGACGGCAACAGGTTTTTTTTTTTAATGGCTTCTTTGGTGAAGTGCCTGTTCATTTCCTTTGCCCATTTTTTAATTGGATTGTTTGTCTTTTTGTTGTAGAGGTTTTGGATTTTCGAGATTAGACCTTTGCCTGATTTGTAATATTTTCCCAGTCTTTAGATTCTCTTTTTACTCTTGGTGAAGTCTTTTGATAAGCATTAGGTGTTTAATTTTTAGAAGATCCCAGTTAACTAGCTTATCTTCTGGAGTTTGTGTGTTGTTGGTTGTGGTTTATATCCTGTTAATGCCGTGTATTGGGGCCTCTAGCATTGATCCTGTTTTTTCTTCTATGAACTTCATAGTTTTTGGCTTTATATTTAGGTCTTGGATCCATTTTGAATTAGTTTTTGTACTCGGTGTGACATATGGGTCCTGTTTCATTTTTTTGCAGATGGACATCCAGTTTTGCCAGCACCATTTGTTAAAAAGACTATCTTTTCCCCATTTAATAGATTTTGGGCCCTCGTTGAAGATAGGTGACCACAGGTAAGTGGATTTACATCTAGGTTCTCAATTCTGTTCCATTGTTCAATGTAACTGTTGTTGTACATTGACTGTTTTTGACTACCATAGCTGTGTGGTAGGTTCTGAGGTGAGGCAGTGTGGGTCCTCCTACTTTATTCTTCTTCTTTAATAGTGCTTTACTTATCCGGGGCTTCTTTCCTTTCCATATAAAGCTAATGATAATTTTTTCCATCTCTTTAAAGAATGTTGTTGGTATTTGGATTGGCATTGCATTGTATTTGTAAATTGCTTTGGATAGAATTGTCATTTTCACAATGTTGAGTCTACCTATTCATGTCATGCTCCAATATCTTATCTATACTTAATGCCTTGGTGTACACTGGCCACTTTTGACTGCTCTGTATCCATTTTCCTTCCCAAATAGCACCCAGATGCCCTTCTGAGGAAATACTTTTCCCTTCTCTGGTTGTCCTTCCTAGTGATCTTTTGGGTCCCACTGCAGAACCCAAAAGGACCAACTACTCCTTTTTCCCAGCCCATTACAGCATAGGGCCAGACATGTGGCCAAAGCTTATCCCATCAGATGCATTTCCCCAGGATTTGAATCCTCATCAGCAGCATGGCCACCTCCTACCAGACTGTTCTGTCTGTGCCTCTTGCTCTTAGCTCTCTGAAGATGCTCCCTTGGTTCCTTTTCATGCCCAGCTTCCTATTAATTGTTTGAGCTCCTCTATTCTCTTCTACAGAGCCCTGGCGGTACAGTGGTTAAGGCCTTGGCTGCTAACCAAAAGGTTGGCAGTTCGAATCTACCAGCTGCTCCTTGGAAACCCTATGGGGAGGTTCTACTCTGTCCTATAGAGTTGCTATGAGTCAGAATCAACTTGACAACAATGGGTATTCTCCTCTAACCCCTTATCTTTCCAACAAGTTTCCCTTTGCTTACATTTGCTTGCTTATAATCAGGAACCATACCTGACACAAATGTTGGTATTAAAAATGGCATGCAGACAACAGACTGTATGTGAAAAATGGAATATTTGGGGATTGGTTATCTGGCTGATTTAGGGAAAAACAAACAAACAAACAAAAAAACCCAAAAACAAAAAACCATGCCCACTGACTTTGAGTTGATTCTGATTCATGGTAACCCCATGTGTTAGAGAGTATAGCTGCTCCATAGGGTTTTCTTGGCTATAATCTTTATGGAAGCAGATGGTCAGGCCTTTCTTCCATGGTACTACTGGGTGGGTTTGAACAGCTAACCTTTTGATTAACAGCTGAGCACAAAGGGCTGCTGAATTTTTCCCATTCATATTCTGAGATGGTCACTTTGCAGCCAAACATCTAATTCAGATTGGAGACTTGGAGTCTCCTGGATCCAAAGGTCCTTTGGAATAAGGCTCTGTTAGATTATAGAGCTGCTGCTATAGAACATTCTGAAGAGCGTGAGAAATTCAGAGTGTAGAGTGGCGGCCTCCTGGTCCTCAGGAGAGCCTTTGGGCTTTGCCCATTCCAAGGTTGGAAGTTTATGAGGCCATTTGCTTACTATAGAAACCCTGGTGGTACAGTGGTTAAGTGCTATGGCTGCTAACCAAAAGGTCAGCAGTTCAAACCTACCAGGTGCTCCTTGGAAACCCTGCAGTTCTACACTGTCCTATAGGATCCCTATGAGTTGGAATCGACTTGACAGCAATGGGTTTGGTTTTTTTTTTTTTTTTTTGGTTTTGCTTACTACAGCCAGTCTTTTCCATTGTTTGTGACCAAGTTAACTGATATAACCGTGTGGCAAGCACCAGTCAGGAATCAGACAAACCTTCCATTTATACCACAGCTAAGCTCAGAGATGACGTGTGTTGTCAGATCAAGGTGTCTGCCCATGGTGCTCTTTTCTACAAGGAGGCCAATAGTAGGAAGCTTTCACGAATAGGATTTCAGATGGGTCAGGCTCATCCTAGAAGTATATGTAGCCAAGCATATATCCTAAAAGGTTCCTGCCCCAATCCCTGATACATTCAGGTCAATGTTTAAGATTTCAACACCAGTTCGAAACATGGACGAAACATTATCAATCTTTTGAACTGAAACACAGGCTGATATGGCCTATTGGTTGTGTTAATGAGTTTTGAAAGGCGAAACACAGTCCCTCCAGCAATACAGAGTAAATCAGCAATACTGTAGTCAATTATTTTAGAGCTTTAGCGTGGTACCTCAATCAATACATTGCGTTAGGATAAAATAAAATAAAATGTGCTGCTACAAGCATTTTCACTGTAGACATTCTGGATGAAGGTCATTAGATTAACATGACTCACAGGTGATCTACAATACTATTTCAGTCTGAGCTCTGACTGAATGGAAAAGTGCCCTGAAGGTACCAGAATAGAAGTTTCTGGTACCCTGACAAAGAGGAGTGTGGGCAAAATCTAGCCTTCAAGTAGCCTCAGCTGGGTTTTTTTCTTTGCAACTTGAGATCTTCTGGGTGAAATGCCAGCCTGGTCCTAGGCACTAAACATGTGCTCTATAGCCTATTCTGACAAAAACCTGTGAGGTCAGCAAGGTATTAAATGGTGTGGTCCTCCTCATCTTGCAGCCATTCCTTCTCAGTTCTGGGATCTTGAAAGAAGGGATGGTTTTAAATCAGGAGAAGGGGGTAGGAGGAGAGGTATCCGAGCTCAGGAAACAATGTGAACAAGGGAGCAAGGCTAGTTTGTGTAGGGTCTGGGTAGCGGAATAGCAGGGCTTGAGGCATAACGCAGAGGCACTGGAACTGGGATCTGGAAGACAGATTCAGCTTTGCAGGCACTCTGTACAATGCTGTTTATAACGCTGGTTTATAAAGCACGTCTTCATTCATCAGCTCATGTGATTCCCGAGGCATCCTTAGGAAGGAGCAGGGCAGATATGCTCACCCCTTTGTTTACAGATATGTAAACTGAAATGCTGTCATGGATTGAACTGTGTCGCCCCAAAACATGTCAACTTGGCTAGGCCATGCTTCCCAGTATTGTATGATTGTTTACCACTTTGTCATCTGATGTTATTTTCCTATGCTTTGTAAATCCTATCACTATGATGTTAATGACATGGATTAGGGGCAGTTATATTGATGAGATCTATGAGATTAGATCGTGTCTTAAACCAATCTCTTTGGAGATATAAAACAGAGAAGTGAGCACAGAGACTTGGGGACCTCATACCACCAAGAAAACAGCACCGGGAGCAGAATGCATCCTTTGGACCTGAGATTCCTGCACTGAGATGCTCTCAGACCAAGGGAAGATTGATGACAAGGACCTTCTTCCCGAGTCAACAGAGAAAAGGAAGCCTTCCTCTGGAGCTGATACCCTGAATTTGGACTTGTAGCCTACTAAGCTGTGAGATAATAAATTTCTTTGTTAAAGGCATTCACTTGCGGAATTTCTGTTATAGCAGCACTAGATAACTAAGACAGATGTCAAGAGACAGTGGCTTGGCGGAGGTCAAATGGCCATTAGGAGGTTGGCAAAATGACTGGCTCTTCAAATCCAGGAGAAAGTCAGAATGGCCTAATACAGTTCTCAAGCTGCAACCCTTTACACCTAAATATAACGTGGCCTCTCTTTGGGGCTGCCCATACCACACTCAGGCAGGCTCCCAAAATTTACTTTGAATGCCAACCAACTGCCGTGTGTGTGTGTGTGTGTGTGTGTGTGCACGCGCGTGCGTGTTGATGATATAGGAATCTTACAGGGCCTTCAGCTTTTAAAAGACCTCAGCCTCTTTATCTACTGGCTCCTTTCCCTCTATTTTAATTAGCAAAGGGATAAAATCATGACTATTTTATATTACTAAAAAGTTTCTGTTTAATAGAGCTCATGATTAAAACTGCAACCTACTGCTCATTTCATGTGCAATATATCACCCAGCTGTGTCATTCTAATGATTTTCTCAGCCATCTGGCTGTTGTGGGGCCCTCTTCATTTTACAAAATTTTAGCATACATTCATAATTTAAAGTTATTGAAATTATTAAAATTGAAATGTTCTTTAAAAAGGAATGGAGCTTTGTCCGTCTTTCCATTGTGACATATTAACAGGAAAGAGAGTTGGAAGGCATTCCTCATTCCCAGAAGTCATCAGCCATGGTGAAAGCTTAAAGACGAGTTTCAGTCTAATAAGACTAAGAGTTTTCATTTACCTTGAAGCACTTGAAAAATTCGTCATCGACTGATGGACTCTGAAGATAGATCAGGCCCAGGAGGAGATATGCTGGGATGTTTCTGGACCTGAGAGAGTTTGGTTACCACCAGCGACATGCAATGAACTGATCTAGTGGGTCCATATGACTCACCAGTCACGTTGTCCCAGTTCTAGAATCTTGTAAAATCAGGTCTGAATACCCCTCACTGGCTTTTTAGGTATCCTAAAATTTGGCTCCACTGGATCAAATATGCTGGGTTCCTTTCTCAACATGCTCCCAAATGTCATCCATACTCTGATGACATTGTTGTTAGCTGCTGTCAAGTTGGGCCCCAACTCATGGCAATTCTATGCACAGTGGAACAAAATGCTGCCGAGTCCTGTGCTATCGCCATGATCGGCTGTGGACTACACCTTTGTGGTCCACAGGATTTTCAGAGGCTGATTTTTGGAAGTACATTGCCAGGCCTTTCTTCCTTATCTGTCTTAGTCTGGAAGCTTTCCTGAAATCTGTCATCATCATAGCAACATGCAAGCCTCCACTGACGGATGGTGGCTGTGCATGAGGTACATGGCTAGAAATTGAACCCAGATCTCACACACAGAAGGCAAGAATTCTATCACTGAATCATGGCTGCCTACTCCTGATGAAAATAGGATATTTTAATTCAAGTTGTTCATTCATTCACCACGTATGTAACGCACATCTACTCTACACAACACAGTGTGCGAATAAAACAGTGCCCACGTTCCCAAGGTGCATGGGCCAGCCTGCGACGTTGCCTCATTGTTTAAAATTACTCCTTCCTTGCTCCTATTGGTGCTTTGCTTCTGTCAGCTAAATCTTACTTATATTTTAAGTGCTGGCTCAGGGTTTGGTCTTTGTCAACTCCCTTCTCTTCAGACTTCACTTATGTACCCGATAGACATTTATTAGAAGCTTTCTGCATGGCGAGCAAGCACTGGGCTAGGTGCTGGAGATTTGGTAGTGAGTAAGACTCAGTTCCTGTCCCAAGTAACTTACAGTCCTGCCATGGAGACAGGTAGGTGACTAAAATATGGCTATAAGAGACCAGGAATGAGATGCTTTTGGAGCACACAGGAAAAGTACCCAGACAGTCTGAGAACTGGAGACATTTAAGCCAAACCTGAAGGGTACTTAAGAATGAACTGGGTAAAGATATTGAAGATACTGGAAGCCCAGTCCAGTCAGAGTGAAGAACATGTACAAAAGGGAGCTTTGGGGCACTACAGAGAGTCCAGCATGACAGAACCAGAGCAACACGCAGAGCCCATTTAGCTTGGGGGTGCACTCCTGGAAATGAACTAAACCGGACCAGTGCCCCATGAATCCTCAAGCCCTATCAGCCCTCACACTTGGTCCTATGACGCTGGGGTCCTGCCAGGCCTGCAGCAAGCACCTCTCTTGGCCGCCACACAGTTACTGGTCAAGCCTCCAGGCTGCAACGATGTTTATGATGTCAGAAGCCTTTCATGAGTCTCGAAATGCCTAATAATCCTGAGCTTATTTCCTCTACCATTTGCTTCAAAGACACCTTCAGCCATTGTAAAAGTTGCATTTCAACATCTATCTTGAGATTCTTCCTTCGTTTCACTGCAACAAGCTCAGCACCGACACTTGCAAACCTTTTGCCAGCCGTTATTGGTCTAAAGCCAGGGGTTGACTGTAGAACAGGTCAACAATTGCTCATATAAAAGTTCAAGCTGAAACTGAAGAAAATCAAGACAAGTCCATGAGAGCCAGCTCAAGAAGTAAAACTTTGAATACGTTCCACTTGAATTTACAGACTATCTCAAGAATAGATCTGACACACTGAACTCTAATGACAGAAGACCAGAAGAGTTGTGGGAAGACACCAAGGACATCATACAGGAAGCAAATGGAAGGTCATTAAAAAGTCAGGAAAGAAGGAAAAGACCAAAATGGATGTTAGAGGAACCCTGAAACTTGCTCTTCAGCACAAAGTAGCTAAAGTGAATGGAAGAAATGATAAAGTAGAAGAGTTGAACAGACGATTTCAAAGGGCGGCTTGAGAAGACCAGGTAAACTATTATGATGAAATGTTCAAAGACCTTGCGTTAGAAAACTGAAAGGAAGAAGAACACGGTTGGTATTTCTCAAGTTGCAAGAACTGAAGAGAAAATGTAAGCCTGGAATTACATTACTTAAGGATTCATAAGCAAAATTGAATGACACAGGAAGCATCAAAAGAAGATGAAAGGAATACACAGAGTCACTGTACCAAAAAGAATTGGTTGGAGCAAGGGATATCATTGCTGATATCAGATGGATCTTGGCTAAAAGCAGAGGATACCAGAAAGACATTTACTAGTGTTTTATCAACTACGCAAAGGTATTCAACTGTGTGTGTCATGATTAATTATAGGTAACATTACTAAATGGAAACTCCAGAACACTTGACTGTGCTAATGTGGAAACAGTACATGGATAAAGAAGCAGCTGTTCAAACAGAGGAAAGATGACATTGTGTAGTTTAGAAACAGAAAAGGTGTGTGGCAGAGTTGAATACATTCACCTTATTTATTCAATCTGTATGCTGAACAAATAATCCGAGAAGGTGGACTATATGAAGAAGAATGTGGCATCAGGATTGGAGGAAGACTTATTAACAACCTGTGATATGCAGATGACACGATGTTGCCTGCTGAAAATGAAGACGACTTGAAGTACTTACCGATAATGGTAAAAGACTACAACCTTCAGTATGGATTACACCTGAACGTGAAGAAAATGAAAATCCTCACAACTGGACCAATATATAACATTATGATAAATGGCAAAGAAATTGAAGTTGTCGATGATTTCATTCTACTTTTATCAACAATAAACATCCTTGGAAGCTGCAGTGAAGAAATCAAATGACGTATCTCATCGAACAAATCTGTGAAATACCTCTTTGAAGTTTTAAAAGGCAAAAATATCACTTTGAGGACTAATGTGCTCTTGACCCAAGCCATGCTAATTTCAATTGCCTCATATGCAGCCAAAGGCTGGACAATGAAAAAGGAAGACAGAAGAATTGATGCCTTTGAAATATGGTGTTGAAGAATACTGAATATACTGTGGACTGCGAGAAGAATGAACAAGTCGGTCTTCGAAGAAATACAATCAGGATGCTCCTTAAAAGCAAGGATGGTGAGACTTTGGCTCACTTACTTTGGACATGTGATTGGCAAAGACCAAACTCTAGAAAGTGACATCACAGTTGGTAAAGTGCAGGGTCAGTGAAGGCAAGGGAGGACCTTGGTGAGATGGACTGACACAGTGGCCAAAACGATGGACTCAAACATACAAATGAGCATGAAGATGGTGCAGGACGAGGCAACATTTTGTTCTGCTGTACCTAAGGTAGCTGTGAGTTATAGTTGACTCAATGGTAACTAACAACAGCACTGGTCTAAATCAGGGGTGGGCAAATGTTTTCTCTAAAGGGCCAGATAGGAAGTTTTAGGCCTTGCTGGTCAAGAGGCCAAATTAAGACTATTATGTAAGTATTCATACAATAAGAGAGAGAATTCCTGGCCTGTTCCACTCTGGTGGGCTATCCTGGGTGGTAGGCACACTTTGTACCCAGTAATTTGGCCGGCTGAGCAGCTGACTGTCATGGTCGGTTTCACTCTCGGCCTAATACCTAGATCCCAGTGTGCCGCTCTCCTCCTGGAGGATCCAGCCATCTCAGCTTGGGCAATTGGCCAGAGGTGAAGACACTCCCCGAGTTACTGATTCCCAGACTAAGACTCCACTACTTGGTAACCGGCAGCTGCCAACAGCAGAGTCCCCGAAGTGTAGCCATGACCAGCACAGGCCCTGGCCAGTGTCAAGACTCAGCTGCCAGCCAGGGTGGCAGGTGCTAGGAGTACAGAGGATGGCCCAGCTTAGTCTCCACAGCTCACAGTGTAGCACACTCAAGCGATGCCCACAAACAGTATAAAAACTGGTGGCAGGGTAGATTTGGCTCATGGGCCTGAACCACCTTTCTATCACTGTGTACAAATTTCCACCAATTTAGTGGCTTAAAACATCCCTCATTTACTAGCTCACAGTTCTGTGGGTCAGAAGTTCAGACACAGTGTAGCTAGGCTCTCTTGCTTACGGACTCACAAGGCCAAAACCAACGTGCCAGACAGGATGGGCTCTTATCTGGAGGCTGTGGGAAGAACGTACTTCCAAGCTCATTCAGGTTGTGGCCAAAACAAGTTGCTTGTGGTTGGAGAACCAAGGTCCACAATTCTTTGTGGTCTGTCAGCCAAGGGCCTCTATCTCAGTTCCTAAAGGCCACCCACATTCTGTGGCACCTGACTGCTTCCACATTTGAAGCCAGCCATCAAACTGCCCTCAGGCTTCAAAACTCTGCTTGCTCTTTTGTTACTAGCCAGAGAAAACTCTCTGCTTTTAAAGGGCTCCTGTGATCAGATTAGGTTCACCCAGATACTCTCCCTTCTGCCATATTATATAACATAGCCCCAGGAGCTATATATAGCTCTCATCATATTCACAGGTCCCACCCTTTCAAAGGGGAGATGATACAAAGGTGAGGGTCACTGGAGTAATTCTTAGAATTCTACCTACCACAGGACTATAGTTTGCTAACTGCTAGTCTAATCGTCTAATCGTAACCTATAAAAATATAAAACACATGGCAGTGAGAAGAGCCACAGCAGAGTAAACAACACCCAGCCAACTCAAAAGAGCACATTTGCTCATCCAAAAGAACACATTTGCTGGCTGGGAACGTCTGTGGCAGGGTTTACTGAGGCTCGCAGGCTGAGCGTATACCATCTTGCCTTCCTCACCAGTCCCCACGGGATCAACGGTGTGCTCAAGTGCTGAACTCTAGAGCAGTGCTGTGCACCAGGTCTTCCTGTGAGGATGAAAACGCTCTATATCTACATTGTTCAATATGGTAGTCACGTGGCTACTAATAGCTTGGAATTGCCAGTGCAGTTGAGAAACTGGATTTTTAATTTTATTTAATCTGAAATTAAATAGCTACATGTGCCTAGTTACTAGACAGAATAACTTTAGATGAAATTCTAAAGTAACCATGCTGTATGATTTTTCTTGCCTTCTAATTCATGAGTTCTGAGCACAGATTATTCACTAATAATTTCCTTTTAAAATTTTACTTAATTTTTAAGTGCTACTAACATTTACTGATTAAAGTTTCACACACACACACACACACACACACAGTAAAAAGCCTCCCTCAAAACTCACTCCATTTTCCAAATTTCCCCCACCATACAAAGCAAGTTACTGTGATTAATTTTTTAAAAATCTTTCCAGAGATTTATGCAGATATCCATATGATGTCACATGGATCTCGGCTGAAAGCAGAGAATACCAGAAAGATGTTTACCTGTGCTTTACTGACTATGCAAAAGTATTCAACTGTGTGGATCATAACAAATTATGGATAACATTGTGAAGAGTGGGAATGTCAGAATACTTCATTTGGCCCATGAGGAACCTATACATAGAACAAGAGGCAGTTGTTCGAACAGATCAAGAGGATACTGTGCGGTTTAAAGTCAGGAAAGGTGTGCTTCAGGGTTGTATCCTTTCACCATACTTATGTATGTTGAGCTATAATCCGAGAAGCTGGACTATATGACTATATGGACTACACCAGGATCGGAGGAAGACTCATTAACTACTCGTGATATGCAGATGACAGGACCTTGTTCGATGAAAGTGAAGAGGACTTAAAGTACTTACTGATGAAGATCAAAAGCTATAGCCTTCAGTATGGATTACACTTCAACGTAAAGAAAACAAAAATCCTCACTATTGGACCAATAACTAATATCACGACAAATGGAGAAAAGACTGAAGCTGTCAAGGATTTTCATTTTATTTGGATCTGCAATTGACACCCATGAAAACAGCAGTCGAGAATCAAACGATGTATTGCTTTGCAGAAAACTGGTGCAAAAAAGATCTTCAAAATGTTGAAAAGCAATGATGTCGCTTTGAGAACTAAGGTGCTCCTGACAAGTCATGGTATACTTAATCGCCTCATATGCATGGGAAAGCTAGACAATGAATAAGGAATACTGAAGAAGAAATGATGTTTTTGAATTATGTTGTTAGTGAAGAACACTGAATGTATCATAGAGTGCCAGAAGAATGAACAAATCTGCCTTGGAAGAAGTATAGCCAGAGTGCTCCTTGAAAGTGCGGATGGCAAGACTCCGTCTCATGTACTTTGGACATGTTATCAGGAGGGTCCAGTCCTGGAGAAGGACATCACGCTTGGTAAGGTAGAGGGTCAGCAAAAAAGAGAATGATCCTCACAAAGATTGACTGATATAATGACTGCAACAATGGGCTGAAACAGCAATGATTGTCAGGATGGTGCAGGACCGGATAAGTGTTTCATTCTGTTGTACGTAGGGTGACTATGAGTAGGAAACAACTTGATGGCACTCAACAACACAACACCATGCCTACATAAGCAAATACAAATATAGATGCCCTCCATCTCTACTTACACAAACTGGTACACAGTATATGCATTCTTCTGCATCTTACTTTGTTCACTTAACTTATAATGAAAACCATTCTCTAGGTGAACACATAGTTTCCCCATTCTGAAACCGACATACACACAGGCTGTTCCCATCTTTTGCAATCCTGCTAGAATGTAAACTATGTAAGGGGGAAGGTTTTGACTACTTTATTCAGAGAATGTATACCAGGTACTTTAGATAGTATCTGGCACATTGCAGGTGCTCAATAAATACTTGTTGAATGAAAGAATGATGAATGAAGGTTATTACAAAAGCCCTGTAATAAATGATCTTCTAGATATTGATAAACGTGTGACTCTACCTGTAGGGTAAATTCCTAAAACAGAATTGCTGGTTCAATGGGTATATGCACTTTAAATTTTGACAGGTATTGCCAAATTTTTCTCCACAGGCCTTACATACCAATTTACACTCATTGAGCAACGCTGGAGAGCAGACATTCAGTATTTCATGGGTCTGAAAAAAAATCCTTGGAAGGTCACTTAATTCTTTCTTCTGTCCTCATAAAATCAGCGAATGTTGTGGCCGAAGAATCTTAGCTAGAACCAGTTCCCCCTTTTTCTATTAACAAATGAATAAACCGGAGTAGGTAGAAGTTGGGACTAGAACTCCAGGTAACCATATTCAACATTCAGTCTTTTTTCTGTATATTCTACCATCTCTCTGGGTAGGATCATATCAAATCTGAGATACTTATTATCCAGAATTCCAGGAGTCATAAAAAAATAATCTTAGACTAAAAGTGGAATCAACTGTTTTTCAATAAAAACATCCAGCTATCAAGTACAAGGTCAAGAAGAGGTGAAGAGGAAGCTGATGTGGACGTAATGTGAGGTTTGGTGTTCTGCCACACTATTGTGCTTCCCGAGATTCCTGCTCTTGTGCAGTCCTCTCCCCTTGAAGCTGGGTGGAGCCCGTGAATGAAGACACAATGTTGGATGTTCCAGCATTCCAGTAGAGTCCAGTCCTCAGTGGAAACATGATCAGAATCTAGCCTCATAAGTGATCTGATTTGAGAGCACTTGGAATAAAAGAACTACCTAACTAAGCCCTGCCCAAATTTCAGAACCACAGAATCATAAGCAAATAAAATGGTGATTGTTGTAAGCCACTAAATTTTGAGGTAGTTTATTACACAGTGATAGATAATCAAAATACATGGGTAAGAAATGAGGGAACAAATGAAATTAGTCATAGCACAATGAAAAAAAATTGCTTTGGTTTCCATTTATAATTTATGACTAGACATAAATTAAAGTTCTATTCCATTTCATGCCAACCTTTTCTAACACTTTTGATACTTCTAATGAATAATTCTGCCTTAGCAGGTACTTCTTTTCCACCAGCCACTTTTACTATTCCAGGTTTTAAAGTAAATACTTGAAATAAGTAGTCATCATGTGCAATATGGCATTTATTTCTGATGTTTACAGAGAATTCTGAGAGCTCCCAGTTAAAATTCATCAGGGTGAAAATGTAAGTCTGTGATTACAGAATCAGAACCATTCATTACAGCTATTCAGAGAATCTTCTTTATGAGTTTAATGACATAAGCATATTGTATTGAATTATTATAGTACTGTATCAATTGGATTCATAAATTTAATATACTCAGTCTGGCTCACATATTCTAATAAAATCCAGCAAGCTTTAAAATTTTTATAAGGGATATACATTTAAAGTCCATCCATGTGATACTCAATTTTTACAGGTTGAAGTTCTGGCTCGGGGTATTAAGCAGCTTCCATGATCATGGTGACCCAGCCTGGAAGACTCTCTAGGATTTCAAGGGGCTGGAGTCCTGGCAAGCTTATGGTGAGCCCCACAAACATATAAGCCACATTAGAAAGACCAAAACCCACTCGGAAAGATCGATCCTTTCTTCATAGCAGAAGTTGAAATCAGTCTCGTCTATTGTTCATAGAGGGGGAAGAGAGGAAATGAGATTATAACGTACCTGCGATAGCATGTGTGCACTGTAACAGGCTGGGCAAACAGCTTCTGGAGAAACTGACTTCATTTGACCAAAGCCAAACATGGAGGACAGTTGATAGCTCGTGTTGAAGAGAACAGTTCTCAGTGTTCACCCAGTCCTTTGACTGGTTATTGATACTTTTGGATTTTGGTCTGGACTGGTAACAAACAGGTTCAACACAGATACATAGCAACTCATTTTCTTTAGCAATGTAAGTAAACCCTGGAGGCCAGGTGGACTTTATAGCTGCTGTGTTCTAATTCAACCCTATTTCAGTGCCCTGGTGGTACGGTGGTTAAGAGTTTGGCTGCTAACCGAAAGGTTGGCAGTTCGTGTTCACCAGCCTCTGTCTTGGAAACCATTTGGGGCAGTCCTACTCTGTCCTATAGGGTCGCTATGAGTTGGAATCGACTCGAAGGCAACAGGTAATGGGTTTTAGGGCTTCTTAAGCACTGTGCAGCCACTGTGCTATGCACTGGGGCACAGCAGAGCAGAGGTGTGAAGTAAGTCACTTCATTCCTCTGTCCCACAGTTTCCTCGTCTGATTATACTTCCTACTTCTTAGGGTCTAAAACATTAAATGGAAACCCTGGTGGCGCACTGGTTAAGTGCTATAGCTGCTAACCAAGAGGTCGGCAGTTCGAATCCACCAGGCATGCCCTGGAAACTCTATGGGGCAGTTCTACTTTGTCCTATAGGGTAGCTATGAGTCAGAATCAACTTGACAGCAGTGGGTTTGGGTTTTTTAGAACATTAAATGAGCTAATGGCTGTTAACCAAAGGGTCAGCAGTTCAAATCCACCAGGCGCTCCTTGGAAACTCTATGGGGCAGTTCTACTCTGTCCTATAGGGTCACTATGAGTCGGAAATCAACTCGACGGCACTAGGTTTGGTTTTTGGTTTGAATGTCAGTGAAGTGCTAGGGCAGGGACCAATTCACAGTATGTACTTAACTAGTGGCAGATATCATTAGTTTACACAGCCTTGTCCTCAGGGAGTTAACAGGCAAATATGTTAATTTTCTCCTCTTTTAGATGACTAAAATCACATCCACTTAAAATATGGAAGTATTTAGCATTTTTCACTTCAAAGGAAAGTGGGAGACAGCAAGAATCTGGAATTTTTTTTCCCTCCAAAGTCACCTTATATAAAATGGCAGACCCTTTATTACAAGAGTTGCTTTTAAAAAAGGAAAAGTTAGCATCTTTTTTCAAAATGGGAAATTATATTTAAAAAAAAAAAAAATCTATCGCATACCAGGTAAATTAATTATCTCCTCAAAGCTCATTTTAAGACACATTCTGGATGCTGAGATTCTGTAAAGTGGGGAGAAAAAAAATAACAAAACTTTCTTTTTTTTCTTTTTTGGTTCCTAAATTCATGGCTCCTTCCTGCACTACGTAAATCTTTAAAGAAATTTCTGACGTTTTGAGATATAATGACTGCTCCAAGTGACCAGTTTGACTGACAGATTTTCAAATGAGAATCTGGTGGTACGTCTTGGCTATAGTACACTAAAACTCACTCAAAGAGCCTGGCCTTGCAAATTCGAAATCAAGAAGTGTTGAACATTAATTACTGGCATCCCAAAGCCTGCTTTTAATAAAACCCAAGAACTAGATGCAGTGATAAGGCTTCAGGAATGCTGAGTGACTTTACTTCTTTCTCCAGCTGTGGCTTTGGTTGAACAGAAAGATCCTTCCCTTTAACATCTGACCTAAGGTAGTGTGTACACTGACATGGCAAATTTTCTTTGGTTATAATTCAGCTGGCCTTGGACTGGGCCATCACTGAATTCCAGTCTTTGAATTTGAGTCTTTTAATTCCAGGGCAAGAGGGTAAGCTTTTGAGACTCTCAGGGGAAGGCTCACTGCATCTTTGTGTCTTTGGACAAGAGACTCCTGGTTATCTGGGTGGAACTATTTGCCTTGCAGATTATCTTCTTGCCTTGGGAGTAATTCCTCAGTGTCCAGACATTGTCCTGCATCCCTGGAGGAAGCCAAGGTCATGCCCTACGTGTAACGAAGACTGTGGCCCCGAGAGGTGGGCCCGTGACCCCAACCCACAGAAAGGATTAGTGGAGAATGTGGATTACCCGCACCAGTGATCCCCTTCGCTGGGGACAACGACTGAGGCCTGACTACGTCAGGGACAATGGGGTCAGGAAGAAAAGCCAGATCAGAGCTTCTCTAATATAGCATCTTTAACTCTATAAAAGGCTGGAGTAGATGTATTTTTCATATAAGGAAATACAAATAATAAATTTCTTTTCCAAACATATTATCTACAGAGTTAGGCAAATAAGTTCAAAAATGTATACACTGGATACACGTAAGTCCAACACGGTGTGCTTTGCTCATAAAATATACTGTTAAACCACTGACGCATCTGTAAATTAGGTAATGTTAATAAATCTCGACCAACAATGAGAAGCACAGATTTTTTTTCCTAAGGACCTCACCTTGCAGCAAAATTTATAGATTTACTACATCTTCCTTCTCCCAAAGATGGAATTTACTAAATTATCCTAGCGTACGTAGCCTATTAAATCTTAATTTGCGCTTCAAAGCCAAACTTTAGAAACTTTTAAAACTGTCCTGGCCATCTCCTGAAATCTCAGAAGTCGCTGAAGAAGAGAAATGAACAACTGTTGCCAATTAGGCAGCTGATTAAACACGCATTTCCTTGGACACACTGTCTGGCTGTGTTAAACACCACATGAGCCTGCAAACTGTGTACGCATCAGTTGTACAGTTGCCAGAAACTTTGCCTGCTTTCAGATGAAACACTGTGAAGGTTATGCAGTAAGTTACAATAAAGTTTTGGCAAAATGTGGATAGAAGGAAGATCTTAAAGATCAAAGGGGACTCTCACTAGCTAAGGGGTCTTGGAGAAAGCTACGGGGTCATTTCATCTAACAAATAGCGGACTAACTTGAGCTAATTTCATTTTCACAGTTTCTGCCACAAGAAACTGCCTTTCGACGTAAGACATTCCAGCTCATACTGACTGGGCCACGACTTGAATATGCCCATATTCTTTCAAGTAACGAACTGCAAACAAATGCTATTTTGTGAACTGGAAGATAATCTATAAATAGAAAGGAAAGGTGAATCAACAACAACGTATTCCAAGAAGCATAAATACCTCAGACTCTCTGGTGATATTAACAGAAGACAGAGTCCTCTTGCTGCTTATAAAACGTATCCATTAAACTCTGAAGTAAAAAGCCTACATCCTCTGGGTTTCTGTTTCCAGCTGGCTAAAAAATCCACTGAGGAAAAAAAGCTATGGCTTAATTTACTACCATTTTCAACTTTGATTAGCAAATGTCTTGATTTCAAAATTGGCTTCTTAATTTCACTTATAAATAATGTGAAACAGGTGATCTTAATTAGAAAACAGATTAGAGAAAGTATTCAATTCTTAATTTTTTCTTTGGTTGCCTGGAAAGAAAATTATATATGTAAACGTAAATGCACTGCAGTGAGCTGCTGGAAACAGAAATACGTCTGTCTAAAAACGGGTGAGGGCTTTACATGGGCAAACAGTGAAAGATAGGAAGTTGGACGGGATTGGAAAACACTGATGTTCTTATCCATTTCTTTCCCCTGAATATTATCTCAAAGGGCTGCAGTATATATTGTGATTCATTAACGCTATAAAACATAAGCGACACCATGTATATAAGGAAGTGACACCATGTATATAAGGAAAAAGGATTGTCAAGGGGAGAAAAATAACTTACTGAATTTTAAAATAAAGATGCAATCTACAAAGGCAGCCAAGGACAGCACAGAGGCTCACTGGCAAAGGCCATGGTGAATGAGGGCTTTTTACCTAAGAAAAGTACGATTTATTGGAAAACAAATCTGAGCAGGTGGAGGAAGGGGGACTGAAGCATCTCTGAGGAAGTCTAACACAAACTGGGCAGAGCTTTACAAATGAGAAAGGATGTCCTATATGTTGACATAAATAGCAAGAAGAGAACTTCGTGGAAATGGGACAAGGACAGCGCTTCTCAAAATATATGAATGTGCGGAAAGCATTTTCAATATGCCTTCTGGGCCACTGCAACAAAAGAGAATGTCTGAAGTGGAACTGCACTGACATTAATGGAAATACACAGAATTGACTATTTCAGGAATCCAGAAGCTAGACCTGAGGGGTTATAGCAACATTACAAAGAAAAAAACAAAAAAACCATTGTTGTCACATCGATTCCAACTCATACAGACCCTATAGGACAGAGTAGAACTGCCCCACAGGGTTTCCAAGGCGCGGCTGGTGGATCTGAACTGCTGACCTTTTGGTTAGCAGTCGTAGCTCATAACCACTGTACCACCAGGGCTCCATAACAACACTACCCAAACCCCACCAGGATTTCCTATAACACTAGAAGACGCGAAAGTGAAATCTTGGCTGTTACAACAAAGGAAGAAAATTAGTCTAGAGTGAGGTGGACTGCAAAGTGCAGTGTCTCTCAGGCTATCTGTGGAGAAAGACCAGCTGATTTTTTAAAACATTTTTTAAATTTCCAATTTGTCACAGACTGGCATTCTTGGGCTATACCCCCTTCAACAAGACAAGTTCATAAGCCTGCCCTTAGATGTCACAGCAATGTCAGATTGCTACGATGTTTCTAAATGTTGATTCTTTGTGCTTATCTTTTATTGGTCTCATACCAACTGTTTGTGGACTGACGGTGGTTGGCAAACTCCACTTTGAAAGGCGTGGGTGTTGTATGCATGAGGGTGAGGGGCTTGGGCAGAAAGCAGGGGGAGAACACAGGACTATTAGCAGGGGTGTGGGAGGAAATAATCACACTATCATTTATGCCTGGTCTGGAGTTTTAGAAACTAGATAGTGTTTTCACGTCATTATGTCATTATGTCACAGATAAAATAAAAAAAGGCCCGAGATGAGATATAATTTTCAAATATTAAATTGATACAAATTTTTTAAAATACCAGGTTGGTGAAGGTGTGACATATGAGTAGAAATGATAAAAATCTTCCTGGAGAGCTACCTGGTTACATGCATTAAGAGCTTTAAAATATTCATATCCTTTGTCCTAATATTTGTACCTTTAGGAATTTATAATAAGGAAACATTAAGAAATGTTATGGGTGTACATAGGTGAATTAACAAGAATGGCCACTGCAGTATTATGCTCACAATAAAATTTAAACAACTAAAATGTCCATCCAGGATGGGAGAATAAAATAAACTGTGATAGAGTGTTACATGGCTGATAAAGATCACGTTGTAGAAGAACCAGGGGAAATGCTTATGTATAGGAACAAGAATAACAACAGGAGTGATATTTAATAGGGTCAGAGGAAACTGGTTAAAGTTATATACACAATGTGGGACTAATTTAGTTCAAAGACTACCAGAAGGAATTCCCTGGATGCAGGTCCCTGGCTGGCTGCAAATGGTTTGTGCTGGCCCACTACCCTAAAGGTTGGCAGTTTGAATCCACACAGTAAAGCCAGGGTAGAAAAGGCCTAGCAACCTGCTTCCATAAAGATTACAGCCAGTTTTCTATGGAGCAGTCCTACTCTGTAACACACGGGGTCACCACAAGTAGGAATTAACTGGATGCCGGGGATTTTTATTTTATTGCTTTTATTTTCCTTTTTTTTTTTTTTAACATTTATAGAACATGTATTTCACTTATAATCTCTGAAAAACAAAACAAAAATTAAATTGCCACTGTTCAAAGTTATGGTATAAAGGCCGCTGGCCAAACCAGTTGATTGGCCCTCCAGACAGAAAGCCCAACTCAGCTCATCATGTTAACTTGTGATTTCCATTCACACGTGACATTCAAGCTATTTATGAGCCATTATGACAGGGCCCTAGAAATGGAATGTGCTGGGCATTGTCTCTCTAAATGCAAAATGGTGAGGAGCTCTGAAGGGTCCCCAGGGAGGGGAAAGGGCAATGGGGAACACCCAGAAGGCTTGGGACAGTGGCTATTTACCAACCAAACCAAACCCACTGCTATTGAGTTGATTCCGACTCATTTACCAACCAGTACAGGCTATTTTGCTATTTCATACTTGGCACTTCTGTACTAGTGCAGGGCAGGTGAACACCGGGTCTGTTCCACCTCCAAACCTGCTCCTCCCTCAGCTTTCCACATCCCAATAAATGGCACCCGGTCCTCCTGCTGCGAGACCAGGAACTCCAGTGTCATCTCAGGCTCTCTTACTTCTCTCTCCACATCCAGTCTATCGGAACACCCTGCCATCACTGCTTTAAAAATATATCCACAACCTGACGCCTTCTCCCACCATCATCCCTGACCTGACTTACTGCAATGACTTTCTCTAGGTTTCCCTCTCTCCTCCCTCACGTCCCTAACAACAGCCTGTTCTGCACAAAGTAGCCAGAGTTGTTCCTTCTATAACTTAGGTTGGACTGTGTCACTTCTCTGGTCAAGCCCTCCAATGGTGCACCATCTCACTCAAAATAAATATTCACAGCCCTCCTCGTGGCCTTCAAGACCCTGCGGGACCCGGGCCCAAATTATCTGCCTGACCTTACCTCTTACATATCCACTCTCTTTCTCATAGGCCATAGCCTCCCTTACTTCCTTGCTGCTTCCTGAACACACCAAACACATCCCTGCCTCAGGCCTTTACACTCGCTGGTCCCTCAGCTAGAAACTGTCGTAGATATTCACCTGGCTCACCCTTTGCTTCCTTTACGTCTCTGCTCTAATGTCATCTTATCAGAAATGCCTTCTTGGCCATCCTATATAAAATAGCATCTTCCACCCCCGTCATTCTCCAAACCACTCACCACTACCTGATATTATATTGTCTATTGTCTGTTTCCTTCCATAAACTGAAGCCTCCGTAAAGACAGGATTTCGTCTGTTTTATTTGCTGCTACATTTCTACTTGTTATTACAAATGTTCACTAAAGGACACACAGTGCATTAACAGCACCATTACTCGTAACTGCCCCAACCTAGAAACAACTCAAACGTCCATCAACAGAAGGGAAGATACCCTTTGGTGTATTAATTCAATTGAATAATTTGGAAGTATAAACAGTAAACAAACAACATGGACAGATGGCACAAACATCATACTGAGTGAAAGAAGCCAGATACTGCATAGTTCCCTTTACGTAAAGTTCAGAAGAGGTGAGACTAATCCACGGTGTTAGGAGTCAGGCCAGTGGTCCCTTCCAGAGAGGGGAAAGGAGGTTAATAGCTGGCAGAGAGTGTTAAGGAGCTTTTAAGGTGCTGGCTATGTTCTAGTTTTTGACCTGGTGGTACTTTTAAAGGTATGTTCATTGTGAGAAAGTTCACCAAAGTGGATGCTTATACCGACACATTGTATTGCATATATGCTGTACACAGTTTTTAAAAAAGGTTTATTTAAAAAAAAATCAGAAGTTATGAAAATGTTTTCCTAGGAATTAAAAACATAAAAGCAGAAATTAAAAACATAGTAGAAACACTGGAAGATAAAGGTTGAAGAAATGACCTAGAAAGTAAAAAGAGAGTGAGAGCCAGACTGAGAGAGAGAAATGGAAAGACAGGAAATTAAAGAACTAGATCAAGGGGTTCAATTCTGGACAAAAGGGATGGCAGTCAGAAAGAAACAACAGAAAAAAAACCTGAAGAGAGACTATTATTAAAAAAAATCAAGAAAACTTCCCAGAAATGAAGGACATGAAAGAGACTGAGGGAGCCCATGGTGTGTCCAGCAGTGCTGAAGTGCAGAGACCCTCACCAAAGAAAGTATCAGCATTAAGGTTCAGAGCACTGACGACAGAGAGGAAGACCTACAAGCTTTTGGAGGACAGAAGGAAGGAACCTGTCATGCACAAGAGATCAAGATTTTAAATGGCTTTATACCTCTCAGCAATAGTACTGGAATTAGAAGACAATGGAGTGATCCTTTCAAAATTCTGAAAGAAAATGGTTTCCAGTTGACATTTTCTATTCAGCCAGAGTGCACATAAATAAATAGATTTTCAGGCATGTCTCTAAAAATTCTCCCTCTCATACATCCTTTCTAAAAGGGCTACTAAAGATGTGTTTTCTAAGAAGGCTATTAGAGATGTGTCCCATCACAAAAAGGAAGTGAATCAAGAAAAGACGAAGGCATGGGATGCAGCAAGCATAGGATCCAATCCAAGAGAGAGCAAAGAATGGTCAAGAGTGGAGGTCATAGACAGGAAAGTGTGGCTGGGTCTGACTGGAGCAGGCAAGGTATCTCCAGGAGAGTTCCTTCCAGGAGGCTCAATTAATGAAATACCTGCTGGTATTCATTATGTTTTGAGAAGAGATTCATACAACTGACTTACAGTCTGAAGTTCAATTAGCAATACTAAGCTAAGCAAGCAAACCAAACAATTGTTAACCACAACGGGGAGAGTTTGCAGGAAAGGAAATTACAGTAAACCATTTGGCTCAGCGGTAAATACCACTTACACAATCATAATGTAAACACTGGGCATTGATCTCACCACAGTCATAACACAACAACATAGGAAGACCGAGGAGGGGAATGGCAAGCATGTTCGCATGCTTAAAAGAGGCCCGTCAGCTCCCAACCTGCCTACTGTCATAGCTGGTATCCACTGACCTGACAGCGGCACTTCCACAGGGAGCAGCCACAAGGGCTGCCTAGCGCTGAGGTCCATGGTGACTGGGCTACACAACAGTCATTTTCAGCAACATCTGTATTTTGTGTTTTTACGAAACAGTGGATTCATATCTCTAGTGTATAATAGTTATATGTACATCTATCTCTGTAATTATACTCATATAACATACTAAATTATATCTATAATTGACATCTCTGTGGACATCTGTAATGTATACACCTATATAACTATATACCTGTATAGTTATATCTACATAATATAATCTATACATAATTATGGAGCCCTGGTGGTACAGTGGTTAAGAGCTCGGATACTAACCAAAAGTCAGCAGTTTGAATCCACCAGCTGCTCCTTGGGAACACTATGGGGCTGTTCTACTCTGTCCTATAGGGTCGCTATGAGTTGGAATCGACTCAATAGCAATTTTTTTTTTTAATATATATATATATATCTACTTACATATATAATTATGCCTTATTATATCATAGTTTATAATTAATAACATATCTTAACCTTCTCCCAAATGATTATTAACAAGATACTGACTGCATTTAAAACAACTCAATTTAGTGGTCTCTTAAATGACAATTCAGTCACCTGGGACAAAGAACCTCACTGGTGGTCACCTGGGACTGAGAACCTCACTGGTGAGCCATCCTTCTTATCTACTGACTGAGACTGGACGATGTATAGACTGAGGAAAAAGAGGAAGGAGCAGATTCGGACCGAAATGAGCAACTACATAGAATAATACCACTGGAAATTAATGATACAAACACAACACGCAAAAATGATTCAAAATGGTCCTTAACTCCAAGACAATTCTAAAATAATTTGGGCATCATCGGGAGGTAGTCAGCGTTTTTCCTACCACCGGTTGGTGCATCACAAACCCAGCTATTCTTTTTCCTTACTTTTAGCTGTATTTCTATTCTATACTTTCCCTGGGGCCCAGGAGTTAATTAAGTGCCTCAGTTTAAAAGACCTTTCCTTATCACCCCTGTTGTGCTGCGGCAGGAACGTGAGATGTAAGGGGCAGCAGAATGAAAAATATTGAAATGGTATTTAATTAAGCAGAGTAAACAATAAGGTCAACAGCAACTTGAAGGTAACATCTGTCTCTGAACAAGGTGGGTGAGCCACCTCCAGGTACCAGGTGAGGGAGCGCGAGCTTAGAGGATGCTCCTTTTGTCTAAGCCACCTGTGACACCTACTTCTGTTTCAGAGGCAATGAGACATTTAATAAAAGCAAACAAATAGCGATGCCTCTCGCTGTATCTAGGAGGAGAGTCGGGACGACCCTTCAGCTGTTTTACACTGCCATGTTCAGACCTCATTTCAATTTGCTTTTAAAAGTAACCAGGGAAAAGAAAGACGTTCTATACTGAACTCTATAAACAGCACACAGCACTAGGTCTGCCATCTTGAGCTGCCCTGCTCCATCTGAGGCTATTTCCATAAACAGGAAAGAGTTGGACAATCCCTGTTAGGTACTTGCCAAGCCCCGGACACCTTGTAAATGAGCACGGGAGCTGGGGAGATGACAGATGTTACGGATTTAATGTGAGAACTGCACATCATGTGGGGCTGTAACTGGAATTGATATTAGATACCAAAAGCCCAGCCGATGGAAGAATTAACATTTGCAGCTGCAGGTGGGGTAAAATGGCTCCCAAACCCAAATTAGTGAAGTGGTGAAGAGGCGCTATTTCAAAAACATGGCTTATGTGTAGCAATATAAAATTCATAAACATATTTAACACCAGATTTCCCTGTCTTGTTAGGATCAATGCCCAGGGTCTTGGGCACCTGTGACTCATTTCATCATCAGCCCCAGCTCTCATTCACAAACAAGCCATGCAGAATCTACCTCCTGTGTATCTCTCTGCTCCTACAATTTTCTCCATCTCAGCTGCCATCACATCTTACACCCACGTTTTGCCTAGGCAATGGCCTAGTAAGGAATTGCTCTTCCTGCCTTCAGTCTCCCCTGCCCCCACTCAGCCTCCCTGAGGCAGTAAAATCTCCTCCCTCCGTTCCACCACTTAAAGCCTTCCATTGACTCCTTGCTGTCCCCCGGGTCAGGTCCATAGTCAAGAAGATAGCGCGCGGGATCTGAATGCTTCCCTGTATGCTTCCTCATTAGTCCCATCTTTCCACCGTAGATACAGGTTCCTGGGTCCCACTCTAGTCCTGCTCAATCAGAATATACTGGAACAAGGCTTGAGAATCTGTATTTTTCAAAAAGCTGCTCAAGATGATTCCAGTGATCAGCCAGACAGGTACGAGAACCACGCCTTTGGGAATCATGTCCTCTAACGACCAGAAGGGTAAACCAAAAAACCAAGCCCACTGCTGTTGAGTCTATTCCGACTCATAGCCACCCCACAGGACAGAACAGAACTGCCCCATAGGGTTTCCAAGGAGCACCTGGGGAATTCCAACTGCCATAGCTCTTAACCACTATGCTACCAAGGTTTCCACATGACTATTCCTTTATGGGGATATCCCCATTACTGTATTGGACTGAAATAATTCTCTCTGCTCTAACAAGACTGGGTGCCCTTGCGGTGCAGTGGTTAAGAGTTCGGCTGCTAACCAAAAGGTTGTCAGTTCAAACCCACTAGCCATTCCCTGAAAACCTTGTGGGCCAGGTCTGCTGTGTCCTGTAGGGTTGCTATGAGTTGGAATAGACTTGATGGCAATGGGTTTGGGTTCTTTGTTTTTTTTTGTTTTGACAAGATTGGGAGCTCTCTGAAGACAGGAACTATATGACTGACTGCATGCATGGCAGGCTCAATCTAGGCCTGGGAAGCAGTCCTGAGTGTGACTGATTTGATTGCTTTCGTACAGAGAAGACTCCAAAGGAGAGACCAGCAGACACTGCGTGCTTCCTCTGTGTACACCTCCGTACAGCACCACCTACAAAGTGCTCCTGTCAAAATGTCAAATCTGAAGCCAATCAAGCCACTGGATCTGACTACTGGTTTTGAGAAGATATAGGATTAGAGTATCATGGTGAACAGCACCACAGGGTTGCAATCAGCAAAATCCAGAGCGTGAGCAATTTTCAAAGGGATACATGAAATGGTTTCGCGGCCAAATAACAGCGAAATCCAGAGGAAGAGGAAACCTAAATTGTAAGAAACCTGTTTAACAGCCTTTCATTTTAAAGACTTACATCCTAAAATACTTACGGACGATATGACATGATCTCTCTCTCTGTGTATGTGGGCATGAAGTGGGTCGGGGTACAGATGAAACAAGATTGGTCACATGCTGATAAATATTGAACCTGGAAGTTTGGTGATAGGAGAGGGTACACATTGGGGTTCATTATGTTATTCTTTCTGGCTCTGTTTATGTTTTCTACATATTGCCATAACAAATAAAACAAAAAAAGAAGGTATTAGACATTGATACATATATCATGGTATCGAAATGTCCTCTTAAACTACTTAGGTTCGGAAAGTCAGCAATGCTTATATAATCCTTTAGATAGCAGAAATTTGGGATTGTATTCTTTGATTCTAAGAACTCTTTTAAGCACCTGGTATTAACAAATTCAGCACTGCTGGATAAAGGCAATTTCTCTTTAGAGCCAGAAAGAGCTGCAGAGGATTGCCAAAGTAGGTCACTCTATACCATGGAAAACTGGGGCCATGTCCTTAAGTGAAGGTGTTCTTCTCTTTTCCATGGGAAATTCTAACCATAATTTGATGTTAAAATGAATGTGCTCAAGTGCTTCCTGGCTCTTCACACTAATTCAACAGATTATGTTCAACTTTTCTTCAGACAGAATGAAAGGGCACCACGTATTGCAGGAAGTAAGGGGCAGAAGTTGGGCAACCTATATTGAGATTTTTCAAGTGACCCTTGAAGCATTAGCCTTTATACACTATCCTGATTGTGGGATTAAATGCAATAATAGGTCACTTAGAATATCCTAAATGATACAAGAGTATTAAGGCTCTCTGGAACAAACATCAATATGAAAAAGTCTTTGTGGTAATATACGAAAATTACAGGGAAAAAGGATCTTTCAACTGTCAATTACATCAGCATTCATCTGGCCGCTAACCTACTTTATGGCTACATGTGATTATAATACATTTCTTTCTTGAGTTATGTGTTTCTATGATTCAATTTGCAAAGGTGGTTCATGGGCTGGTAGGTCATTAAATTCCAAGCTCTGAAAATCACTGATTCACACAGACAGACATCTACCTTGAGTTTGGGAAGAACCAGTGAATAACAATGTTTCTTGGTAAAAGCTACGTACAATAAAAAAAAAAAAAAAAAAAAATACCCATTGCCGTTGAGTTGATTCCAACTCATAGTGACCCTATAGGACAGAGTAGAACTGCCCTGTAGAGTTTCCAAGGAGCACCTGGTGGATTTGAACTGCCGACCTTTTGGTTGGCAGCCGTAGCACTTAACCACTATGTCACCAGGGTTTCCGCTATATACAATAGTGACTCTTAAATTTCAGAGTAAAAAATGAGCCACTCTTAACAAAATATAAATTATCATAAACTTGGCAGTGGGTAAAATACATGTGAAATATAATTTGCTTAGAGGATTATTACTTTCCTTTTAATAAAAGTTTAACTTCATACTCAATAAAAATATGGAATAGTGTTAAATCTATCCATCCTTCATTCCCCCGCCCCTTTAAAAAAAAAAAAAAAAACAGAACAAAGGAGAAATAAAAAGATGGAGAGAGGACAGATGTGAAAGAGGAATGAAGAAAAGGAGGGAAGAAGATGTATTATGAATGCATGATGATTTATTTTTAAATGTTTACTTTTAAAATTATCTTGTATGTCACTATAACAATGACACCTGTGATGTACCAATACTTTAAAAAATAACTACCATTTGTGTTTGTTATGTACCAGGAACCTATCTAAAAATTTTATGTGAATCATCACATTTAATCCTCACAACAACTCTATGACATAGGTGCCATTATTAACTACATTCTACAGATGAGAAAGCTTACTCACAGAAAGGTTAAGTAATTTGTCCAAGGTCACCCAGTCAGTAAGCAGCAGAGCAAAAATTCAGACCCAGGTATACTGGACTCCACAGTACATCCTCTCAACCATTATCCTATACCAACTGAGGATGTATTATGGCTATGTGTTCTATTAGGTGCTTTTCACGTAAATCATTTTCATTTAATCCCCTCAACAACACTGAAACTTAGCTCTTCTAATCCTTGATTTGCACTGAGAATAATAAAGCTCACAAGGGTTAAGTAACTTGCCCATTGCCATACTGAAAAATGACAGAACTAGCATTTGAACACCAGTTTAAGTCTGTGCTCCCATTCTGAAAATGGTTTTTTGCCAGAAGGAACGTGTGCTATTTGCTATTCAACAGAGTTTTCACTGGTCATTCAACAACATTTATAGAGGGCCCATTAAAGGCCAGGTGCTGTTCTAGACACTGAGGAGACCGGAATGAACAAGGCATCTGGAATCTCTGTGCTCACAGATCTCATCTTCTAGAAAAGCATAGAACACTTAAAATAAAACAAAAAATACCCCTAAGAACTTCTAAGAAGTCCTATGACCAAGAAACAACAGGGAAATCTGGTAGGGAGTGATGGGACAGAGGCTGCTTCCACATGGCAGGCAGGGAAAGCCACTCAGAGGAGAAGACACATGAGCTGAACGAGGTGTTCCAAGTTCTGAGATGTTTCAGCTGACTTTAATCAGAATCAGTAAGGAAATGAAGATTATGATGGCCAGCTTGGAGTTTTAAGTTGGTGCCCAATGATGAAGAACAAATTTTCAACTTATAGCGTATTTCATGAGTTCCCAAGTTGTTGACCACCACCCCACAGAGAATGCCATTCTGGAAAGGAGAATGAGGAAAATGGTAGAGAGTAAAACTGTTCAACAATGTAAGTGCTCTCCTTTCCTCTCCAGGCCTCCATCTGGGGTTGGAAGCTCTTACTTTGCTTGGAAACCTTTGTTTTAGTTTTCTCTCAAACCAATGACTATTCATGGAAAACCAAAGTGGAACTCTGCCCCCAGTTGAAGAATCTGATTCACTGATGTGACCATAGAGTACCAGCTGACGCTGACAGGGTTTCTGTTATATAAAGTGATTTCATTGCCACTGGTTTGCTTCCAGAATTCATTCTTTCTCACACTTCTCTCTTCCCCATTATGGCATGGCTTACTCCCATTTATGTGATTTGTTATATAATTCCAACAATTCTACTGGATAGAAATTATTTCCACCATTTAATAAGGAACTGAACTTTAGAGAGGGAAGTAATGTGCCAATGTCACACAGTCCCTGGTGCATCGTGGAGCTAGGTTTCACTTCCAGGTCTGACTCCAGAACCCTCTACATTGTTTTCAATACCACACTGTGTTTCCCATGCCCTTCAGGACTGTTAGTCCCAGGATCACAGCATATTAAGCTCCTCTGACTCCATGAAGCACCAAGGGAACAGTTGCCAAACTCCAGCTCCATCTCTCGCATGTCAATAGTCAATTTATCCCCCTAAAATGCTCTGTTACTGACGGTGGTGGGAATGGTCTAATCACAGAAAATAGTCTCTCTAGTGTGAATAACCAGATAGCCAGAAGAAAAAATAAAAACATAAATGAGGAATAAAATGTTTTTTTTTCTATGAGTATTTATTTAATCTTTGCCTGTGTTTGATAATGGCTCTACCATTATCCATTTTGTAAGATCAGCAGAGAGTAGATGGAAAGAGTGTTAAATTAAGTGCAGAATTGCTAAATATCTTTTATAGAGCCAAACGAATGAGAAAACTCACAAAACTTGAGAATTTTTAAGTCCTGAAATTTACTTTGAAACCAAAAGGGCTCAACCTATAAAATATTTAAACCAAGTGATTCTATTGTTAGAAATTCAAGGTTTGAGTGTAAAATATAACTAAAGTGAAATGAGAAACTATTGTAATTGAGAAAAGCTAGCCTGTGTGTCGGAGGTACCATAAGCCAGAAACGTGGTGGAGTTGAAGGGTGGGGATAGATCAATACCAACAGCCAGTTATTTATTAATAGCTATATTTGGCTATGAGTTGGAATCAACTCAACAGCCAATGGGTTTTGGTTGGGGTTATGTTTGGCAGATATGACATGTGATCTACCAAGACTTTATTTTGGAAACAAGTCTTCATTTAGTTCACTCTTGCCAATAGAAAGGATGATACACACAAGCTGTAGGCATCCCTTTCTTATGAGGAAAAGAGAAGTAGCTGGGTGCTGGCCTGGCACTCACAGCTAAGTGTTGCGTTCTCCCTTGGTCTATAAACAATTTCAAAGAATTAACACCAGACAAAGCTACTCTGTGACAGGATGAAGGAAGGAAAAAAAAAAAAAAAAAAAGACCACTCCATAATCATGTCTGAACACAGACCAGACCAAGAGCATTGTACAAAGCATGAATGAATATAATCAAAGATTCCGCTATCCTGGCTACTATGGGTGACTGCTACCTCTTTACCAATCATAGCTTTAACCTCACTCTGTTCTTCTTGCCTTCTAGATACCAAAAACAAAACCAAACCCAGTGCCGTCGAGTCGACTGCGACTCATAGTGCCTTCTAGATAAGACTTATTAAATACCCAATCTTAGAATTACCATGGCATCCAATCCAGAGCAAAGCCTCACTTCCTTGCATCTCTCCCAAATCACCTAACATAAGCCCAACTCCTATAATAAGTCTCTCTAACACCTTGTTACTAAGACACCCCATGCTTCCCCATTGTAGTGTTCCCCCCTGTAGCAGTGAGTCAATAAATGCGACAATGTTAAAAAGCAGCTGTATTCCTGGGGGCTTTGGCTGGAAGGCACTGATTGACACTTGTCTATTTTTTCTTCTATAGGCAGAAACTTGGGGGATGCACCCAGTCAGCTGAAGACTCCACGGTGGGTAGTCTTTCAGTCAATGACCCAGTAGCCATGGAAAAAGAACAAACCAGCTGTAAATAACAGCTGTATAAAGAAGGAGGAACTGTGCCTTTTTCATAATGATCCTATGTCTCTAAGCTTTTTCACTTTGGACAATGGCTCCACCATGATTAAATGTTCATTTCTACCTTTCAGATTACAATTTTACAAGTTTGAAAGAAAAGATGACATTAGAGTAAGACATTACTGGTATTTTCCGGGTACCATCATGGATGAGAATACTCACGTAATTTTAGTGTTAACACCCTCAGAAATTGATTTTGCAAGCGACAGAGATATCATTTATGTAGTTAACTTTATGGCTGCTGGTTGTGGTGTTCTTTTGCATTCCCGTGGCTCTGAAAACCGTCTAAAATCCACCCTAAAGCTCCATCGCAGTCACTGTCGTCATCATCATCACCACCACCACCACAGGTTTCCATATCATCATACCACCTAATGTTTTTTGAGTGTCTTCTCTGCACCAGATTCTATGTTATGTGTATTGTCTCATCTAATCCTCAGTACAATTCCATGAGGATGATATGATTACTATTATTCTTTTTTTTTTCCAGATAAGGAGACTGAAGCAGTGGCATTAAATAATTCCCCGAATGAGTCAAACCAGGATTCAAGACAGGAAGATCTGCTCTGAGCCTGGCATCTTAGCCCCCACATTACTTTTCACCTACCTTAACAATCCTTTAGCTAAGGAGATGAAAACGTGGAAGAAAGACATGTCCCTGGGCTTCTGCCTATCCGTTACTTTGAAGGAAACTGCCTACATATTTCTCAGATTTTTATTTCTAAAGGTGGCTATATTATTCTTGGTAGCTTTATAATTTTAGAGGGTTTCACTTCTTTTTATTACTTAATCTTTCAAATGACAGACTGTTGAAATGATTGGTAGAAATGTTTCCAAGTAGACGATAACATTTTCTGAAATTAGTAAGTGAAAATGTACTTCCTGTCACTCAACAAAAATAAAACAAAACAAAAAATTCATTGATTTGGGGCTAATTCAGGGAGATTTCCTGATAATTCAGTGAATGAGTCCTGAAAGCAGTGAGAAGCATGCATATGAAGCATCACAGGAGATTCAAAGCTGAACTGATGTCGATTCCACTGCCTTCAAGTAGTTCAAAAGGGAATATTTAAGGCATAACCAGACGCCTTGTAATACAAGCAGGAAAGCGACAGGAGCCTTACAAGAAGTGAAAGTGAGGTTTTCTAGACATTCTAGAACAGTGGGACTCCAAGTATGGTCCGTGTTATAAACGCTTTAATTGCAAAATTTAACAGAGTAATTTTATGTCTGTTGAATCTACACGTAACAATAAAAAAGAATTGCACTTGTATTTTGTATGTCCTGCTCATTTGATTTTTTCTAGTAATTAACATACATTTATTTTATAAAAGTACTGATAAGTGATATAGTGTAAATAACTGGTCCTTTAATTTGAGAAGCACTATATTCTAGAGCCATGTGGTTCAACTTGGGATGTTTAAGGCCTATTGCTAATAATTACTTCACCACATTTTACTTATTAGACCTTATTTTAACATCCATTGGGTATACGTGTGTGTGCGTGTGTATATATACAGAACTATATATAAATATTTATATAATATGCATACATACGTATAGTACTTACGTACAATATTTAAAGTCATAAAAGTCTCTTTAAAGATAGTCTAAATTTACATTCTTTAGTAAGGAGCTCTGGTGGTGCAACTGTTAAGCACTTGGCTGCTAAACGAAAGGTCAGTGGTTCGAACCCACCAGCCGCTCCACAGGAAAAAAGACCTGGAGCTCTGCTCCAGCAAAGATTACAGCCTAGGAAACACTATGGAGCAGTTCTGCCCTGTCCTACAGGGTTGTCGTGAGTTGGAATCGACTTGATGGTGCACAACAACATTCTTTAATAATTCAGATAGGCGGCCCTTTCTATACTTTGGTGAATTTTATGTATTCTCAAAATAAAGCTCTGCATACAAACAACGTGGCATATTATATCTTCAACAAACAAAGCCATAACCAACGGAGATTCAGAACCTTTGATAACTAATTAAGTAAATATTTAAATCAACAATCATAATCACAACCATCAAAATTAACATCCTTCCTTAAACAAAGAAAGGTAAGATTCTAATGAAAGGCCATAGTCAGTTAAGAGGTGAGGACAGGGCCTCTGTGCTGCTAACTAGTTTCCTCAGTTCTGGGGCGGCTGCTCAGTAACTGCTGAATGAATAACGGGTATTTACAAATAAAGAATTAGGCGACGGATCTTAGTTAACGTTGTGGTGATGGTGCTGAGAGATGACGTTTCTTTAAAGAAATGACATTTCTTTACAGGAAGACCCCAACTCCATCTTAAAACTAAGAGTGTCCTGAGTAAGAAAAGGAGCTTGTTTTGAAAGATAATTTAGTCTGAAAATTGAGGCTTTGCCACTTATTAGTGACCTTCCCTGAGACTCAATTTTCTCGTGCGTAACAAAAAAAAAAAAAATTTTTTTTTTTTTTTAACATGGAGACAATAACAGAACTCATCTTACAAGCCAGTTGTGAGGAATAAATGACTTATTAAGCATTTTGTGCATAATGGCATTTAGTAAACACCTAGTCAACATGAGATAGCAACAGTAGTAAGAAACTGCCAATATTCCACCATTTTTGACCTACAACAACGACAGTTTCTTATGGTTCAACATAATAGTAATGGTACCTGGTTTCAAATACAGCAAAGAAAGCGCCTTTTTTGCTCCAAAACAACTCGCCAGGCAAAGCCAATGTCTTTTCCTGTTGCCTCCACTGTTTATCTGCTAGCATCTATTTCCTGAGGTGGTCAGAGTTTCAGAAGTGATGTACAGAGCCTGGGAAACACATCATGCGTGGTGAGAGTTGTCACCATAATCCTCTGGCTACTTGACGTAAGGGTCTGCCTCTCAGCATGGAGAGTTAAATGGAGCTGTGTCAAGCCAGGCCAGGAACACAGTTACACAGGGGATTCAGCTGCATTACCCATTTCCGTCAAGTTGATTCTGACTCACAGCCCCCTACGTTAGAAACCTTCAAAGATTCTGTGACTCTTTTTGAGTAAAAAATGGCAAGGAGAGTTCCAGTATGAGATACAAAGACCAATTAACAAGCCAGACTCTGAAAATACTGGTTCCAGTTATAAGTCAAGATTTGGCCTGGGAACTTTGTAGGGATGGAGCCTATACAAGTTTATTAATAAGAATCAGCCCTGGAGGCCAAAGTCATTTATACTCCTCCTTTTACCATCCTCGTGCTCTTATTCGTGCCTATCTTTTATGGTACAATATGGTAAATGCTACCAGCCCCGGCCCCCACACCGTCAGCACTGCCAGCACCACCACCATCATACACGGACAAATAACATTTGTCTTCAGAGTAAGAAAATTCATCTCGAAGACATCTCATTCAGTTAGACATTTCTGTTATTATCTACCATTTTTACAAATAATTAACATATTTAACTTACATAACTTGAAAAGTCCCAACACAGCGTCTATGTTGTAATATGAGAACTTTTTACACTTTTTACTGATTGACTCAAACATAAGGTTCGAATCTTAGAAATATTTTAATAGTCAAGGAAGACTGAAACATTACTAAATTCTTGCTTAAAACACTGTTTTATGCTGCTGTATTAGAGGTTTATGAAGTGGCAATTCTAGATTTTAAAATCCATCAGATAATTGAACAAACACTAGGTGTATCTGGTAATACGGATTTGTCCTAGTGGAATCCAACTTCCTGTATGTGCTTATTTATATTATACCTCTAGGTAAAATTTCATATAGAAATTTAAACACATGCTCTAGGAGGGAAAGCAATGCCTTATCTTCATATTCTATACCACACCTAGCACTGTCTCCACCATTATTAGGAATTAAATAAATGGTTGTAAAATTATATCAAAAACAAAGCTCAGGAAAAACAATTATATTAATTTTCACAAGAAAATTATACTAAATCAAGCACTGACTTCTGATGTTAGGGGATCAAAAAAAGTCCCCATAGTCATAAGAAATTAAACCAACAATCGCAGTCGAATTTTCCATTAAAGTGATGCTAAATTGTTCTCGCTCCTTGAAAAAAATATAATGTCTAAGATTTAACAGTCAACATCAGTTGATATGCATTTAATTTAAAATGTTAAGTGCCCATTTCCATAATGCCACAAGTGAACAACAATCAAGGTGACAGAAGGAATCTTTGTATAGGTAGAGACATCCAAATAAAATTTTACTCCTCAACAGTGTATGGCTTAGTAGAACAACTATGTGACCAAGTAGGAGAGGCTGAAAGAACGAACGTGGCCTCCATCTGAAAGTATCAAGAATGAAAGGGTTCCCTGAACTTTACTCTGACACTGGAAGTTGGAAGACAAGGGTCCCAGATGCTCACAAGGGCCCAGCACACAGAATACCCAATGTGTTACAGCACAACTAGGCATCATGCAAATATAATCAGAGCTCTATGTAGCTAGGGATGTCAACAATCTATTAATAATTTGTTGGTTTATAAACTTGTTTTTATATTCATTCTCCATGTTTCCATTAATGATAAGTCTAGATAACCGAGGCAGGTAAGGGTTAGGTAAAGAAAACCCTCACTAGTTCTATCTTTATTTTGTATGACACAATCAAAGCTGTAAGGGAATTTAATTAAGCTGGCTCACCAAGATAATCTTTTCTTTGAAGGTAAATTCTTCAGTTGTGTAATAGGGTCATGGCATCACAGGGTGATTTTGAGGAGCCTGCAATGATTCATCCAAAGCTCAGTCTTAAAAGTTCTAAGACCTCTTCGAAACTGTAGTTCTATAGTTTAGCTCAAATGCCTGTAAGCATGGTCACACCCTGAGACTTGTTCTTCCTCCGATGGGTTCTATATTAAAGATCTCAAACCTCTAAAATTCCCCTCACGGGCTACAATCTCCTAGTCTTCCGTTTCTCCATTTCCCCCACTTCTCCCCTTCTGCTTTCACTGGGACCTCCAGCCTTTGACATTTCCCTAATCCTTGGTCCATTGACATTAAGTGGATTCCATGGGCAGCCATTTCAAACTGGCTGTCACTAAGAACAAGAATAATATCTAATGTTTAAGTAAAAAAAAAAAAAAGTAGCACCTCACAATTCAGAAAGGGCTCTCTCAGGCCTTCTCTTACTTGATTTCACTCCTAAAAGATCTTATTATCATCCCTCGTAAACAAAGAGCAAAGGGGCTCTGAGCTTGCTGACAAAAGATGGTAATAAATTATTTATGCTTTTGTCCTTATGTCTGCCTCAGTGGCTTAAAATGTCAAGAGAGCGGCCAATGACGGAGAAGGACCTGTGACCCTGCACCCATCCTTCCCACTAGTGTCAAAGAAAACCCACTGGTGTGTGCAAGGCCTCAGCACATGGACGTAGCCTCCGAAGCATCAGATTCCAACCAAGTAAGTGACTCTATCCTGAGAAGAAATGCAAACTAGACAAAGCAGGCAATAACGTGCACTGACAGTGAGGCAGTCAGAAAAACAACACTTACGGTAAACCAGAGTTCTACTTGTAGCTGGCTCAGAACATGAAAAAAACGAAGTTAAAAATAAGTCAGAAGAAGCTAACCGTGACTAAAATAAGGTATACATCTTTTTGCTTCCAACGATCTTGAAAAAGTAACACGATGCACTACTTTAACTCTTCCGTTAATTAACTCTAAGTTTTTGCAGCCAGCGCTGTTCCCTCCTCCTGCACTCACAGCATCTGTGTGTGAATATTTAGTTCTCATCCACGACCTGCTTCCTAACCCTCAGAATAAACGCATCTCCTCAAAAACCAGAAAAGGATTCCACTCACCAGAAGGGGGATAAGGGCTTATGTTTTACATAAACCGGTATCATCACGTTCTAACCGACTGCTGCCACCCCCTGTGTTAAAAGGAAGCAGCACCTTCACATCCATGAACAGAAGTAACTGTGTGTAACAGGCATCATTCTTACTGGTCAACCGTGGCAAAGTTTTCTACACACACCAGAAAAGGAAAGCTTGATTCTGTTACCTCTAAGTGACTTCGCCTCTCAGCAATCACCCGTTCATCCTTGTTCCCAAATAGCTTCTTTGGTGGGAATTCGAGGGCAGCAAGCTGAAACACATATTTTAAAAGACCTGCATTAATATTGCATCTACGGTCTTTGGGTTATTACTCATCTATTATTTAGATTCTCTCTTGTAGGGTAAGAAGAGGATGAGACTGGATGTTTTAAAGATGGTGGATCTTGCTTTGCTACCAAACACTGGCTGACCGTGAACAGATTCCACAGTTGGTCAAATGTGAAGGCAGGATGATGTGAACTCTAGGCAAGGACAGATCTGATTCTAAATATTCTGTCTCAGACAACACAACAGACTCTGTGTCAGATGGTGCTTCCCAATTTATATTTTCTGCAACACAAGTTCATTCTTCTTTCAGTACCCTTCATATACTGGAATTCAGTGATTTTTGTGTTGAGAGGAGAATTTGAAAATACAACCTACATATTACCTGCACATTGTGTAAAATAGTTCTCAGACCACTGCTGAGGTTCTTCATTCCATACTGCCTTTTTTCAGGTACTACTGCAAACGAAGACTGCCCATGCGAAAGAGGATTTATCTTTGAATTGTTTTACCATGTTTCCTAGAAAGTGAAGGTTCATAATTTGTTTCAGCCAGGTCTTGGAACGCCAGAGTCATTTTCCTTATGCTTCTCTTCTTGAAAGTATAAAAATCATAATAATAAGATCTGCTTTCATACAGACTCCCAGGCAAGAAAGAGCTCCAATCTCGTGAAAACCTAACAGCCAGTGTTGCTCTGGTTGAATGAGTGCTAAGCAGCAATAATTGCTGATGCCGACAGAATTCACTGCTTCCCTCCTTCCTCACTCTGTCGGGTTCAGACAAATTGAGAACCCAATGAAGTATTATTAAGAAAAAATGAACATTTCTCACACTATAGGTCACAATATGCCACATAATTCTTTTTCATATATACATATATTTATATATGCAGATCACTCAGTTTAAGTTTACACTGTTGCACTAAGAGTCAAAAACTAAAAATTAGTACCTGTTCATAATGGTACTTTAAAAACTTAGTATTAAAGTATAATACACATACAGAATAAAATGCATATATCACAAATGAAAGATCTGATGAATTTTCAAAATATGAATACATGTGTGAACTGCCACCAAGATCAAGAAAGAGAACCTTGCCAGCACTCCAGGAGCACCCCCGAGTGCTCCTTCTGGTCACTGATCCTCCAACAAAAGTGATCACTAGACAGCCTTTTAACAGCATAGCTTTTCCTGGGTTTGAACATCATGTAAATGGCAACATACAATAGCAACTTTTTGTGTCTACCTTCTTGTGCTCAGCATCATGTTTGCGAGATCCATCTGGGTTATCACGTGTAGCAACAGTTCACTTATTCTCATTGCTCTACAGTATTCCATTGTGTGGACATTCCACAATTTATTTACCCATTCCTGTTACTGGGCTTTTGGTTAATTTCCAGTTTTGGCTATTAAGAATTCTCTGCTATCAACAGCTCTTCTATAGGCTTTCTGATGAATATACATTCACATTTCTGTTGGCCATACTCTTAGAAACAGAAATGCTGGGTCATACGGTATGCATGTATTCACCTTTAGTCAAAACTATTGAACAGTTTTCCAAACGAGTTTCACTAACTGAACACTCCCACCAGCAGTGTTTGAGAGGTCCAGTTACTCAAGATCTTTACCAACACTTGCTATCATGGTCTTTTTCATTTTAGCAACTGTGGTGGATATGTAATGGTTTCCTATGTGGAAACTTGAATTTCTCTAATACCTAATGGGAGCCCTGGTGGCGCAGTGGTTAACAGACTGGCTGTTAATCAAAAGATCAGCAGTTTGAATCCACAGCTACTCCTTGGAAACCCTATGGGACAGTTCTACTCTGTCCTATAGGGTCTCTAGATGGTGTTGGGCACTTTTTCACGTGTTCACTTACCATTTGAATAGTCACTTTTTGTGAAGTGTCTGACTTTTTTGCCCATTTTTATTAGGTGTTTGCTGACTTTTCTTATTTAGAGAAATTTATTAATATATGCATTTTACATATTTTCTGTTACTTTGTAGGTTGTCTTTTCATTCTCTTGAAGTGTCTTGATGACTGTGTAGTCCTTTTTCAAAGGTAACTGAAGTCAGGGCAGATGTTTGTTCCTTGTGCACTCCAGTGCTTTTTCTATCGAAGCAGAGAAACCTTGGGGGGTGGGTAGGGTGAGGAGAGGCACCAAGGGATGGATTTTCTTTTGCTTCTTTCCTCGGCAATGTGCCAATTCTGTTACTGACATTCAACCTAAAACCCACTTCAAGGTAAAGTGGTAGCGCATGGGCACTGGAGTACGAGAGGGCTGGTTTCATCCTGTGCTTGACCACCAACTAGCTAGCTACTTGCGTTTCTCTGAGCCTGAGTATTCTTCCCTGAAAAAATGTAGGTGATGATACGTAACTGGTGAAGAATTACTGAAGTAGTGGTGGTAGCTATTATTACTAGTTGTTAGAGATCTTGTAATTACCAAGATAGTAGCACGCCTACATTCCCTTGTGTCCTCTTCCCACGCACTGGACTGATTACTTGGCTTCATGGAGGAAAGGGATTTCTAGAATCGTGGCCTCACTGGCATAAACACACTCCCTCTATGTTGCAGCTTAGTGAAGACAGGTACACCAGAGACTATCTTCTGGGCTTTACCCAGCCTAGATTTCATTTCATACAAATGTGTCTCCTCTCAATGCAGTGATGTTGAAAACTTGGCAAGCATGCTTTCGCAGTTGGCTGTTTTGTTGTTTTCTTATGTGGCTGATAAAGTGATACAGTTTTTGCCAGGGGAATTTTATAGTCACACTCGCATGCTAAATCAGAAATGGTACACTAAAGAGATTTCAGGCAGCTGAATCAGGCAGGGAACAAACATTCAATTTTCTTAGAGTCAGGTGTAGTCCTCCCTTCCCAGACTGAGGCTAATGTTTTATGCTAATAATATCCAGCCTGTGAAACAACTGCATCTAAATTACGTACAATACTGCTGTTCAGATTTTAGGGAGAAAAACCAAAACCCGTTGCTGTCGAGTCTGTCTAAGGCATAGCAACCATACAGGACAGAGTAGAACTACACCATAGCATTTCCAAGGAGCAGCTGGTCGATTCAAACTGCTGACCTTTTGGTTAGGAGCTGAGCTCTTAACCACTGCACCACCAGGATTCCTTAGGGGGAAAAGGACAACCTTAAATGACTTTCAGGCATAGAATCATAAGACTATGATACTTGACTGCCTAACTTCAAAGATAAAAAAATGTACGTCCAAAGTTAAGTGACTTAGAAAAGTTCAAAGGCATGGGGTAACAGAGTCAAGGTGAGGAAATCAAGACTGGCTCTACTTTTTTCATGACAAGGATGTAAAAGGAAGTCTGTAGCGTATGGAGAGTGGCTTCCAAGGAGGCACACGTACTGCTAGTGAAAGCCCTTGTGAAGCCTTTGGGGGTCCAGGATTCAAGATTAAAGACAGTAACTCCTCCTTGCATATATTAAACCAGAAATATGAATGCATGGTTGCCAGGCAGAGCAGATCAACAGTTTGAGGAAGAGCTGTCGATTGAACCCCACGGAGGATCTGTTCCGCAGCAATGGAACAGGAAAACAAAGTGGTCAGCAACAGCAGTGGGAAATGACAGGAAAGGGAAATGGGTCTGAAGGTGGGCTCCTCAGAGGTCCATTCTAGGACATGTAAAATTAGCTCCTCATCATCTTGTTGGTGTTAGCTCCCATTGAGTCAAACCCCTGACTCATGGTGACCCCAAGAACTAATGGAATTGAGCCACTGTGATTCACAGGGTTTTCACTGGCAGATTTTTCAGAAGTAGATCACCAGACCTTTCTTCCTTGACTGTCTTAGTCTGGAAGCTCCCATGAAACCTTTTCAGCATCATAGCACCACACGGTCCTCCACAGACAGACGGATGGTAGCTGGTCTTCAGGTACAATGGCCAGAAACTGAACCTAGGTCACCCACATGGAAGGCCAGAATTCTACCACTGAACCAGTGGCCACTCCCCCATCACCTTCTTGTGTGCTGTTGAGTTCATTCCTACGCATAGCGACCCTACATGACAGAGCAGAACAGCCCCATAGGGTTTCCTAGGCTGAAATCTTTATGGGAAGAGACTGCCAGGGAGCCTATCGAGCTGTTGGTAAGTTCAAATCACTGATCACTGTGCCACCAGGGCTACTCATCACCTTACTGTTCTCTAAATAGAAAAATAAGAATAATGCTGCTAATCTTTAGACATAGTCAAAAATAAGTGGGGGGGGGGGCGTTGAAAAGAATCAGAAACAGAAGTTTCAATGTGATTCATGATAGAAATGCAAGCTACTAGGTCCATGTCTGTTATGGACTGAACTGTGTCCCCCAAAAATGTATGCTGGAATCCTAACCCTTACACAGATGGATACAAAGCTATTTGGAAACAGGACTTCATTAACATAACAAAGAAAATCCTATCGGTGTAGAGTATATCTTAAGTCAATGATTTTGGAGATAACAAAGGAGCCTATCAGGCACAGAAGCAAGTAGGACAAATGGAGAAAGATAGATGCCACATGGAGATTGCCAAAGAACACCAGGAGAATGTCAGAGAAACTGTGACAAGCGTCTTCCCTCATGGTGGACAGAGAGAGCCTTCCCCTAGAAGCAGAGCCATAAATTCAGACTTTTAGCCTCCTAAACTGTGAAAAAACAAATTTCTACTTGTTATGGCATTTCTGCTCTAGCAAACCAAACCAAACCAAACCCGTTGCCTTTGAGTCGATGCCAACTCATAGCGAACCTAAAGGACAGAGCAGAACTGCCCCACAGAGTTCCCAGGGAGCAGCTGGTACATTTGAACTGCCGACCTTTGGGTTAGCAGCTGAGCTCTTAACCACTGCACCACCAGGGTTCCTCTGTTATAGCAGCACTAAGAGACTAAAACAATGTCCTATTGGTGGGACTGAGAATTCTGTGGTCACATGAACAAACCCAAGTAGAAAGCCAAGGCCATGAAACAAATTATTTTAAAATATACTGCCACCATTAAAATAAACGCTTACATCAGAAACAACTTTCCAACTGAAGCATAAGTGAATCTCTTTCCCCTGATGGGATGGAAACTGCCTCTATTTCTGCCCTTTAGAGAATCTTAACAATGCTGTTCAGACCTTGCTATCTATAAGCTCTTAAATTGAATGAGATGAAGTTGCCAATTTTGTAAATTAAAAACTGTTGAGTATTAACAATTCCACCAGGTCCAACCCTGAATACACAACTTCAGTATTTTTAAGTGCCTGCTCTAGCAAAGGTGGATTTCCGTCAGCTACTTTACCTGCTACGTGTAAATATTCTCATCTGATGGACTGTTGACTGGCTATATCTAAACCAATCCATTTTGAAAGAATATTTTTCTTAAAGCACTCAAAAATAAAAACTAAAACTAGCTTCTACGGAAAAAATTTATAGCATCAAAATAGCCAAGGAGGTGGGGTGGTGGGGCAGGGGGAACAGGAAGCCATTCATTTGGGGAATAATAGTCGCTGATATAGAACATACCACAGTCAAACTCCTAAAATCACCCTGTTTCCAGAAAGATTAAATATATATATATATATATATATATATATATCATTTACTTTACTTAATGGGCTTCCTCAGCTCAATAAAAGAGTCCCTTAAAAATGGACAAAGAGAGGGTCCTAACACTGACCCACAGTGCAAACGGAATGAGGCCAACAGGTGGGACAGGAATTGCTGCTTCATTCTTAAAGCAGTCCTTCGAAACGCTAGAAATCAAGATAGAGAAGAGGCCTGAACTTTTTCTCGCCGTGAGTACAAAGTTATCGTCTCATTTATTTTAAAACAGAGTAGTAAAAGTAGAACTCTATAGGTTGCATTTCTGAATTACAAATTATTTAAACTGCCTATTATATATATATACACACACATATATATATAAAGGAATCCCTGGTGGTGTAGTGGTTAAGTGCTACTACGGCTGCTAACCAAGAGGTGCTCAAAAAAAAAAAAAACTTTTCCATTTTGATTGAACTGCTGCTACTATATGAAAAGTAATATTTTTGACACATTATTTAAGAATACGAGAGTGGTTTAGGAAAGTATGATTCTGATTTGTTCTCCCATGTGTCACACATAATCAAGATCTTTTTGTTTTTATTTCTCCTATTAAGCAGAAAATTTAAAATAAGTAGTAATATCTGGACATTTTCATTTCCTCTCAAGTATTTTATATTTACCAATTTTCATTTTTGTTGCCTCATTTTTCTAATCTAGCAGATAGTGTAGATTTGATATTCATGAGAAATATGTCAGGAAAAATGAGTGACATCTGTTGGTGGAAAGACCTCCTTAATTTCCTTTGTAACCTTTGAGAAAGGAAATACAGTATCCCAATAGCAGCAACAAAAGTAGAATAACACAAGAAGATTAAAATACAGACTAACATATAGTATGCCTCAACTTCAACTTGAACTTGGATGTGAGCAAGAGATGGTCTATTCCACAGTCAGCTACTGGCCTTGTTCTGATGGATGATACTGAGCCTCTCCATCATCTCTTTCCACAGATGTAGTTGATTTTATTCTGTGTATTCCATCCGGCGAGGTCCACATATATAGTCACCATTTATGTTGTTGAAAAAAGGTATTTGCAATGAATAAGTCACTGGTCTTGCAAAATTCTATTGTGCAATCTCCTAAGTCTTTTCTATCACCAAGTCCATATTTCCTAACTACTGATTCTTCTTCGTTTCCAACTTTCACATTCCAGTCACTAGTAATTATCAAGGTATCTTGATTGAATATTTGATAAATTTCAAACTACAGAAGTTGGTAAAAATCTTCAATTTCTTCATCTTTGGCATTAGTGATTAGTGTGTAAATTTGAATAATACTCACATTAACTGGTCTTCTTTGTGAGTGTATGGCTAATACCCTATTACTGACACCGTTGTATTTCAATCAATTGCTCATATTTGAGTCAAAGCAGAAGCTGAGAAAATTAAAACAAGTCCATGAGAGTCAAATTATGACACTGAGTATATCCCACATGAGTTTAGAGATCATTTCTAGAATAGATTTGACACACTGAACACTAATGACTTAAGACCAGATGAGCTGTGGGATGACATCAAGGACAACATATATAAAGAAAGCAAAAGACCATTGAAAAGACAGAAAAAAAAAGAACAGGAGAAGGGCGAGGCCAAGATGGCAGACTAGCCAAACGTTTCCAGCGATCCCTCTTACAACAAAGACCCTAAAATACAAGTGAAATGATTATATTTATGAAAAGCTAGGAGCCCTGAACATCAAAGGCAAAGTTAGAAAACGGACTGAGCAGCAGGGAGAGTGAGAGATGGTTCAGAAACAGAGTGGAGTTACCAGACCTGAATCACCAGGACCCCTCAGACACCATTCCCAGGGGCAGCTGCAGTGGGCTGGTGGTAGCGTTTGGCTGCAGCTTCCTCAGGGAGAAGCACCCAGTCACGCAGCTTACTCATACCTCTGGAACCAGTGAAAAACGGCACTCTTGACAAAAGCTAAGTACTTGTGTGTTTTATTGCACTCCCCGACCTCAAGTCAGCTTCAGTGGCCATTGATTTCCCTGGGCCTGAAATAGGCTCTGTTGATTTCCCTGAGCCATTCTCCTGGCCATGGGGAAGGAATAAATTCACAAGTAGGAGAAAAGATCATTTGCCAGCTCCACTAACCTGGGGAGCATAGGAGAGAAGCGGCTCCTGTCCAGGCATAAACAGTCCATGGGCTTTGAATAACTTTCGCCCCAGCATGAACCTGTGTGGGCCTATTTCAGGAGAATAGGCCCTTGTTGGCAGACTGCAACTGATTCAACTATGCGGTGGAGAGATGAGTGTTTGATATTTGACACCGCTTTGCCTATTAAACACGGTCCTCACCTATTGACATCATGGGCATAACGACTGGTGTATCCACTAGGTCACCCAGCCACCCGTGATAGGGGTCCAAGGATATCTGGTACCTCCCAGTCCTGACAACCAAAAGCATTGGGTGCCCATGGTCCCTCTACAGAGCCCACCCACCTATATGCTCTAGGGAAGAGAGACGTACTTTCCTCACAGACACTTGGGGGACAGGTCTCAGCCCCCTGCCTTGTTCAGGGCATGGCCCCCTGCTGCAACCAGATACCGATACCTACACCAATCACCCCCGCCCCTCTAAGACTGTAGGACAGAGCCTGTACCACATACTTGATGACCAGTTACCTGGAAACTCAAGCTGAATTCGTACAAGTGAATGTACTCCTAGACTGATATACCTGATAATAGCTCCAGCCATCTGGAGACAGGACGTCAGAGCTTCAAAGGCGAAAATAATCAAAATAGCTCACTCATGCAACCCATTTGGGCATATCAAAACAAAACAAAGCAAGAAGCTATGATACAGTAAACAAACATGAAATAAGCTAATACAATAACTTATAGCTCAGGGACAACAGTCAATATTAAGTCATATAAAGAAACAGACCATGATCGCCTCAACCAGTCCTCAAAACAAAGAATCAAGGGATCTTTTAGATGAAAGTGCCTACCTGGAATTACCGGATGCAGAATAAAAGAGATTAATACACATAACACTTCAAGACATCAGAAAGAAAATCAGGCAATATGCAGAACAAGCCAAGGAACACACAGGTGAAGGATTTAAAAAGGTTATTAAGGAACATAATGAGAAATTTAATAAGCTGGAGAAATCCATAGAGATACAGCAATCAGAAATTCAGAAGATTAACAATAAAATTGCAGAAGTAGACAACTCAACAGAAAACCAGAGGAGCAGAATTGAACAAGTGGAAGGCAGAATTGGTGAGATTGAAGATAAAGCACTTGGCACCAATATACCTGAAGAAAAATCACAAAAAAGAATTAAAAAAAAAAAATGAAGAAACCTTAAGAGTCATGTGGGACTCTACCAAGAGAAATAACCTACAAGTGACTGGAGTACCAGAACAGGGAGGGATAACAGAAAATACAGACAGAACTGTTGAAGATTTGCTGGCAGAAAACTTCCCTGATATCGTGAAAGATGAGAAGGTATCTATGCAAGATGCTCACTGAACTCCACATAAGGTAGATCTTAAAAGAAAGTCACCAAGAAATATTATAATCAAACTTGCCAAGACCAAAAATAAAGAGAGAACCTTAAGAGCAGCAAGGGAAAAACAAAAAGTCACCTGCAAAGGAGAGTCAGTAAGAATAAGCTCGGACTACTTCGCAGAAACCATGCAGGCAGGAAGGCAATAGGATGACTTATATAAAGCACTGATGGAAAAAAATTGCCAGCCAAGAATCATATATCCAGCAAAACTGTCTCTCAAATATGAAGGTGAAATTAGGACATTTCCAGATAAACAGAAGTTTAGGGAATTCATAAAAACCAAAACAAAACTACAACAAATAGTAAAGGCAGTTCTTTGGTTAGAAAATCAATAATATCAGATATCAACTCAAGGCTAGAATATTGGACAGAGCAATCAAATGTCAATCCAGACAGGGAAATCAAAAAAATACATCAAGATTAAAAAAACACTCAGAACAGGGAACCAGTGGCGTTATTATGTAAAAGAAGACAACGTTAAAACAATAAACAGGGACAAAGAAATGTTCTCACAGGTCTTTCATATGGAGAGTAAGCCAAGGTGATAAAATGAAATAAAAGTTAGGTTTACACTTAGAAAAATAGGGGTAAATATTAAGGAGATTATGCTACTCATCAAAATAAAATACAAGAAAAAAAGAGATTTCAGCAGAAACAAAATCAATAACAAATGAGGAAAAGACAATACATAAACTACTCAGCACAAAAAATTAAGTGAGAAAAAGAATCAACAACAACACACAAAAAGACATCAAAATGATAGCACTAAACTCATAAAAAAAAAAAATACCTATCCATAATTACGCTGAACATAAACAGACTAAATGCACCAATAAAAAGACAGAGGGGGCAGAATGGATAAAAAACATGATCCATCTATATGCTTCCTAAAAGAGACACACCTCAGAATTAGAGACACAAACAAACTAAAACTCAAAGGATGGAAAAAAATGTATCAAGGAAACAACAGTCAAAAAAGAGCAGGAGTGGCAATATTAATTTCTGACAAAACAGACTTTAAAGTTAAATCTACCACAAAAAATAAGGGAGGACACTATACAATGATTAAAGGGACAATATACCAGGAGGATATAACCATATTAAATATTTATGTACCCAATGACAGGGCTGGAAGACACAGAACAAACTCTAACAGCATTGAAAAGTGAGACAGACAGCTCCACAATTATAGTAGGAGATTTTAACACACTTGTGGGAAGGACAGGGATTCCAGAAAGAAGCCCAATAAAGACATGGAAGATCTAAATGCCATGATCAACCAACTTGACCTCACAGACATAGAGAGAACACTCTGTCCAATAGCAGCCAAGTATACTTTCTTTTTTAGTGCACATGGAACATTGTCTAGAATAGACCACATACAAGGTCATAAAGCAAGCTTTGGCAGAATCCAAAACATGAAAATATTACAAAGCAACTTCTCTGACCATAAGGCCATAAAAGGAGAAATTAATAACAGAAAGAACAGGAAAAAGAAATTGAACACTTGGAAACTGAACAATACCCTGCTCAAAAATGACTGGGTTATAGAAGACATTAAGGATGGAATAAAGAAATTCATAGAATCCAATGAGAATGAAAACACTTCCTATCAGAACGTTTGGGAAACAGAGAAAACAGTGCTCAGAGGTCAATTTATATCAATAAATGCACACATACAAAAAGAAGAGAGGGCTGAAATCAAAGAATTATTCCTACGTCTTGAACAAACAGAAAGAGAGCAACAAAAGAAACCCTCAGGCACCAGAGGAAAGCAAATACTAAAAATTAGAGCAGAATTACATGAAATAGAAAACAGAAAAACAATTAAAAGAGTTAACAAGACCAAAAAGCTGTTTCTTTGAAGACATTAACAAAATTGATAAACCACTGGTCAAACTGACAAAAGAAAAACAGCAGAGGAAGCAAATAACCCAGATAAGAAATAAGATGGGCGATATCACAACAGACCCAACTGACATTAAAAGAATCATATCAGATTACTATGGAAAATTTTAGGTTTTTTTTTTTTTTTTTTAACAAATTGGAAAACCTAGAAGAAAAGGATGAATTCCTAGAAACAAACTACCTAACTAAACTAACACAAACAGAGGTAGAACAACTAAATAGACCCATAACAAAAGAAGAGATTGATAAGGTAATCAAAAAACTCGCAGCAACAACAACAACAACAAAAGCCCTGACGTGGATGGCTTCACTGCAGAGTTCTACCAAACTTTCAGAGAAGAGTTAACACCACTACTACTAAAGGTATTTCAGAGCGTTGAAAAGGACGGAATACTTCCAAACTCATTCTATGAAGCCAGCATATTAAAGACTCCACACACACACACACACACACAAAACCTATATCCCTCATGAACTTAGATGCAAAACTCCTCAACAAAATTCTAGCCAATAGAATTCAACAATATATCAAAAAAATAATTCACCATGACTAAGTGGGATTCATACCAGGTATGCAGGGATGGTTCAACATTAGAAAAACAATTAATGTAATCCATCATATAAATAAAAGACAGGAACCACATGATTTTATCAATTGATGCCGAAAAGGCATTTGACAAAATTCAACACCCATTCATGATAAAAACTCTCAGCAAAATAGCAATAGAAGGAAAATTCCTCAACATAATAAAGGGCGTTCATACAAAGGCAACAGCCAACATCATCCTAAGTGGAGAGAGTCTGAAAGCATTCCCCTTGAGATCTGGAATCAGGCAAGGATGCCCTTTATCACCACTCTTATTTAACATTGTGCTGGAGGTCCTAGCCAGAGCAATTAGGCTAGATAAAGAAATAAAAGGGCATCCAAATTGGTAAGGAAGAAGTAAACGTATCTCTCACTGCAGATGACATGATCTTATACACAGAAAGCCCTAATGAATCCTCAAGAAAACTACTGAAACTAATAGAAGAGGTCAGAAGAGTATCAGGATAGAAGATAAGCATGCAAAAATCAGTTCGATTCCTCTACACCAACAAAAAGAACATCCAGGAGGAAATCACCAAATCAATGCCATTTACAGTAGCCCCGAAGAAGATAAAATACTTAGGAATAAATCTCACCAGAGATGTAAAAGACCTATACAAAGAAAACTCCAAGACACTACTGCAAGAAACCAAAAGAGAGCTACATAAGTAGAAAAACATACCTTGCTCATGGATTGGAAGATTTAATGTTATAAAAATGTCTATTCTACCAAAAGCGATCTATAGATAGAATGCAATTCTGATCCAAATTCCAATGACATTTTTTAATGAGATGGAGAAACAAATCACCAACTTCATATGGAAGGGAAAGAGGCCCCAGATAAGTAAAGCATTACTGAAAAAAAAAGAAACATAACTGATTCTAGAACCTATTATACTACCACAGTAGTCAAAACAGTCTGGTACTGGTACAACAACAGATATATAGACCAATGGAACAGAATTGAGAATCCAGACATAAATCCATCCATATATGAGCAGTTGATATTGGACAAAGGCCCAAAGTCAGTTAAATGGGGAAAGGATAGTTTCTTCAACAAATGATGCTGACATAACTGGACATCCATCTGCAAAAAAATGAAACAAGACTCATACCTCACACCATGCACAAAAACTAACTCAAAAAGGATCAATGACCTAAAATATAAAATCTAAAATGATAAACAGCATGGAAGAAAAAACAGGGATGATGCTAGGAGCCCTAATACATGGCATAAACAGTATATAAAACATTAGTAACAATGCAGAAGAGAAATTAGATAACTGGGAGCTCCTAAAAATCAAACATCTATGCTCATCCAAAGACTTCACCAAAAGAGTAAAAAGATTACCTACAGACTGGGAAAAAGTTTTTAGCTATGACACTTCTGATCAGCATCTGATCTCTAAAATCTATATGATACTGCAAAAACTCAACTACAAATAGAGAAATAACTCAATTAAAAAATGGGCAAATGATATGAATAGGCACTTCACTAAAGAAGACATTCAGGTAGCTAACAGATACATAAGGAAATGTTCACAATCATTAGCCATTAAAACCCAGAAAACCCAGTGCCGTCGAGTCGATTCCAACTCATAGCAACTCTATAGGACAGAGTAGAACTGCCCCATTGAGTTTCCAAGGAGCACCTGGCATATTCGAACTGCTGACCCTTTGGTTAGCAGCCATAGCACTTATCCACTACGCCACCAGAAATGCAAATCAAAACTACAAGTAGATTCCACCTCACTCCAACAAGGCTGGCATTAATTCAAAAACCACAAAATAATAAATGTTGGAGAGTTTGCAGAGAGACTGGAACACTTATACACAGCTGGTGGGAATGTAAAATGGTACAACCAGTTTGGAAATGGATTTGGCGTCTCCTTAAAAAACTAGAACTACCATAGGATCCAGCAATCCCACTCCTTGGAATATATCCTAGAGAAATAAGAGCCTTTACACAAACAGATATATGCACACCCATGTTTATTGCAGCACTGTTTATGATAGCAAAAAGATGGAAGCATCCAAGGTGCCCATAAATGGATGAATGGATAAATTATGGTATATTCACACAGTGGAATACTATGAATGGATAAAGAACAATGATGAATCCATGAAACATTTCATAACATGGAGGAATCTGGAAGGTATTCTGCTGAGTGAAATTAGTCAGTTGTAAAAGGACAGATACTGTATAAGACCAGTAGTACGAGAATTTGAGAAATAGCTTAAATAGAGAAGAAAATATTATTTAATGGTTATGGGGGGGAGGGAGTAAGGGAGAGCGGTTTTCGCTCTTCAGATAAAAGGAGATAAAAATTATTTTAGGTGAAAGGAAATACAATACACAATACAGAAGAAGTCAGCACAACTGGACTAAACCAAAAACAAAGAAGTTTCCTGAATAAACTGAACGCTTCGAAGGCCAGCGTAGCAGGAGTGGGGGTTTGGGGACCATGGTTTCAGGGGACAACTAAGTCAACAGGCATAATAAAATCTATTAAGAAAACATTCTGCATTCCACTTTGTAGACTGGCGTCTGGGGTCTTATACACTAGCAAGCGGCCATCTAAGATGCATCAATTGGTCTCAACCCACCTGGAGCAAAGGAGGATGAAGAACACCAAACACACAAGGTAATTATGAGCCCAAGAGACAGAAAGGATCACATAAACCAGAGACTACATCAGCCTGAGACCAGAAGAACTAGGTGGTGCCTGGCTGCAACCCATGACAACCCTGCTAGGGAACACAAAAGAGAACCTGTGAGGGAGCAGGAGAGCAGTGGGATGGAGGCCCCAAATTCTCTTAAAAAGACCAGACTTAATGGTCTGACTGAGACTAGAAGGACCCCGGAGGTCATGGTCCCCAGACCTTCTCTTAGCCCAAGACAGGAACCATTCCCAAAGCCAACTCTTCAGACAGGGATTGGACTGGACTATGGGATAGAAATGATAGTGGTGAAGAGTGAGTTTCTCGGATAAAGTAGACACATGAGACTATGTGGGCATCTCCCATCTGGAGGGAAGAAGAGAGGGCAGAGGGGGGCAGAGGGGGTCAGAAGCTGACCGAATGGATACAAAAATAGAGAGTGGAGGGAAGGAGTGTGCTGTCTCATTAGGGGGAGAGCTATTAGAAGTATATAGCAAGGAGTATATAAATTTTTGTATGCGAGACTGACTTGATTTGTAAATTTCACTTAAAGTAGAGTAAGAATTTTTTTTTTAAAATATAAAGAAAAAAAAAAAGACCAACGTGGGTATCAGAAGACAGTCTGAGGGCAAGGGGCAAGGGGCAAGGACTAGAAAGCAGGAGGAGACACAGGAAAGCTGGTAATAGGGAACTTAAGGTTGAGAAGGGGAGAGTGTTGACATGTTGTAGGATTGGTAACCAATGTCACAAAACAATATGTGCACTAACCTTTAATGAAAAGCTGGTTTGTTCTGTAAACCTTCACCTAAAGCACAATTTAAAAAAATTAAAGAAAAAAAAGAGAGTCTGAAACTTGTTCTTGAATGTAGAGCAGCTAAAGAGAATGAGTGGGATGAAGTAAAAGAGCTGAATGGAAGTCTTAAAAGGGTAGCTTGAGAAGACAAAGTATTACAATGAAATTTGCAAAGACCAAAAGGGAAAAACATGCTTAGCATTTCCCAAGCTAAAAAAACTGAAGGAAAAATTCATGCCTTCATTTGCAATATTGATGGATTCTATGGGCAAAAAACTGAATGACACAGAAAGTATCAATAGAATATGGAAGAAATACACAGACACTGATGATATTGAGCTTTCCCATCGTCTCTTTCCACAGATGTAGTCGATTTGATTCCTGCATATTCCATCTGGTGAGGTCCATGTCTAGAGTCTCCTTTCATGTTGGTGAAAAAAGATATTTGCAATGAAGAAGTCGGATGTCTTGCAAAATTCAATCGTTATTACCCAGGCCATATTTTTCAACTACCAATCCTTCTTCCTTGTTTCCAACTTTCCCATTGCAAAGACCAGTAATTATCAGTGTATCCTGATTATACGGTTGATCAATTTCAGACTGCAGAAGTCAGTAAAAATCTTCAATTTCTTCATCTTTGGCCTTATTGGTTGGTGTGTAAATTTGAATAATAGTTGTATTAACTGGTCTTTCTTGTAAGGATATGGATATTATCCTATCACTGACAGCACTGTACTTTAGGATAGATCTTGAAATGTTCTTTGATGATGAATGCAAAGCCATTCCTTTTCAAGTTGTCATTCTCGGCATAGTACACCATATGATTGTCTGATTCAAAATGACAAATACCAGTCCATTTCAGCTCACTAATGCCTAGGATATCAATCTTTAAGCATTCCGTTTTATTTCTGACAATTGCCAATTGTCCTAGATTCATACTTCATACATTCCAGGTTCTGATTATTAATGGATGTTTGCAGCTGTTTCTTCTCATTTTGAGTCATGCCACATCAGCAAATGAAGGTCCTGAAAGCTTGACTCCATCCACGTCATTAAGGTTGAGTCTACTTTGAGGAGGCAGCTCTTCCCCAGTTGTATTTTGAGTGCCTCCCAACCCAAGGGACTCATCTTCCAGCACTATATCAGACAATATTCCGCCACTATTCATACGGTTTTCACTGGCTAATCATTTACAGAACTAGACTTCAGGGTTCTTCTTCCTAGTCTGTCTTAGTCTGGAAGTTCAGCTGAAACCTGTCCACCATGGGTGACCCTGACAGTATCAGATTCAATGCACCTGGAGCAAAGGATAATGAAGAACACCAAAGACACAAGGAAAATATGAGCCCAAGAGACAGAAAGGGCCACATAAGCCAGAGACTCCATCAGCCTGAGACCAGAAGAACTAAATAGTGTCCAGCTATCACTAATGACTGCCCTGACAGGGAACACAACAGAGAATCCCTGATGGAGCAGGAGAAAAGTGGGATGCAAATCTCAAATTCTAGTAAAAAGACTAGACCTAATGATCTGACTGAGACTGGTGGGACCCTAGAGGACATGGCCTCCAGGCTCACTCTTAGCCCCAAACTAAAACCATTCCTGAAGCCAACTCTTCAGACAAAGATTAGGCTGAACTATAAGACATAAAATGATACTGGTAAGGAGTGTTCTTCTAGTTTAGGAGACAAATGAGACCATACGGGCAACTCCTGTCTGGAGGCAAGATGAGAAGGCAGAGGGGGACAGGAGTTGGATGAATGGACAAGGGAAATACAGGGTGTCGAGGAGGAGTATGCTGTCATATTACAGGGAGAGCAGCTAGGGTCACATAACAATGTATGTATAAGTTTTTGTATGAGAAACTGACTTGAATTGTAAACTTTCACTAAAAGCTCAATAAATAATGTAAAAAAAAAAAATTGGTGGATGTTCAACCATTCCAGGAGGTAGCATATGATCAAGAACAGATAGTACTGGAGAAAGAAGTCTAAGCTACACTGAAGGTATGGGCAAAAAACAAGGCTCCAGGAATTACCATAATAACAACTGATATGTTTCAACAAATGGATGCAATACTGGAAGCACTCACTTATCCATGCCAAGAAATTTGGAAGACCTGGTCAACTGGCTGAAAGAGGTACATATATGTGCCCATTCCCAAGAAAAGTTATCAAAAAAAAATGCAGAAATTATCAAATATTATTATTAATATCACATGTAAGTAAAGTTATGCTGAAGATAATTAAAAAATGGTTGTAGCTGTACACTGACAGGGAACAGAAAGTCAGACCTGATTCATAAGAGGGTATGGAATGAGGGATATTGATGCTGGTATAAGATGGATCATGGCTGAAAGCAGAGAATACCAGAGAGATGTTTACCTGTGTTCTACTGACTATGCAAAGCCATTCAACTATATGGATCATAGCAAATTACAGACAATATTGCAAAGAATGAGAATTCTAGAACACTTAATTGTGCTCATGAGGAAACATGACATAGACTAAGAGATAGACGTTTGAATAGAACAAGGTGATACTGTATGTTTTAAAATCAGGAAAGGCGTGTATCAGGGTTGTATCCTTGTACCATACTCATTCGATCTGTACGCTGAGCAAATAACCCAAGAAGCTGGACTATATGAAGAAGAATGAGACATCAGGACTGAGGAAGACTCATTAACAACCTGCAGATGATACAACCTTGCTTGCTGAAAGTGAAGAGGATTTGAAGCACTTAAGGATGAAGCAGTAACTGATGAAAGACTACAGCCCTTCAGTATGGATTACACTTCAACATTAAGAAAACAAAATCCTCAAAACTGGACAAATAGTCAACATCATGACAAAGAGAGAAAAGACTGAAGTTGTCAAGGATTTCATTTTGCTTGGATCCACAATCAATGCCCATGCAAGCAGCAGTCAAGATATCAAACAATGTACTGCTTTCGGCAAATCTGCTGCAAAGGACCTCTTTAAAGTGTTAAAGAGCAAATGTGCCGCCCTGAGGACTAAGTTGCACCCAATCCAAGTCACGGTATTTTCAATTTTTCATGTATGTGAAAGGTGGACAATGAAGAAGGAAGACCAGAGAATCGATGCCTTTGGGTTACGGTGTTGGCAAAGAATACTGAATATACCACGGACTACTAGAAGAACAGAAACAAATCTCTCTTGGAAGAAGTACAGCCAGATGTTCCTTAGAAGGGAGGATGACAAGACTTAGTCTCACAAACTTTGGACATATTAACAGCAGGGACCAGTCCTTGGAGAAGAGCATTATGCTTGGTAAAGTACAGAGTCACTGAAAAAGAGAAAAAACCTGAAAGAGATCGACTGACACAGTGGCTGCAACAATGGGCTCAAATATAGCAACAATCGTTAGGATGGTGCAGGACTGGGCAGTGTTTCATTCTATTGTATATAGGATCACTATGAGTCAGAACCAACTCGATGGAACCTAACAATAATAACATATAGTATACAGGGTTTATAAAATAACAACACAAAATGAAATTTTCCAAGTGAAAGATAATGTGACCTGAGAATTTTATACCTAACCAAAGCGTCTTTCACACGTAAGGTTCATAGACATTCTCAAGCAGACAAGGACTTGGGGAAAACACATCAAGTGCATCTTTTAAAAATAGACTAACCCATCACCATCAAGTTAATTCCAACTCATAGTGGCTCTGTAGGACACAGCAGAACTTCCCCATAGAGTTTCTAAGGAACAGCTGGTGGATTCGAACTGACGACCTTTTGATTAGCAGCCTGAGCTGTTAACCGCTGTGCCACCAGGGCTCCAAAAAAAAAAAAAAAATTAAGTAAAAAAAAAAAATCAACTAAGAGATAGCACAATACAAAGATCTCAGGAATATAAAGACAGCATGGTATAGTAAATATTGCCTCGATTCAAACTCACAATTTAAAGGGAATTATGTATAATTTACGTATAAAACAATGTGAATGTTAAATATTTTGACAATGTAAAAATAGTAACATAACCTAAAAACTGGGAAGTGGGAGTAAATGAAGTATGCAAGTCGTATACCTGTTAGAAGAGAGTAAATTGATAATTTATAAAATAGAAATACATTATTTTAAAACTAGTGACCTTAATGTTTTTCATAAACTTTTTTCTTAAAGTTACAAGTATTTAGCAGAATTAATATATCTTGTAGTAGAGAAACATTCAGTAGTTTTTTTCAGTTTCACTTCAGTTTCTTACACTTCAGTTAAATTTAAGTAGAATTAAATTTAATGTTTGTACTTAAAAATTTTAAAAATATCTAGAATAAGCCCAATGTTATAAAATTATAAAATTGTTTCATTCTCTCGGCCTATTCTTTCTCTCATTTTGTTTTTATCATTCTATACATTCATTCTTTTGTACCTATTCATCAAGATAATTAAAATAACACTCATTAAGTGCTAACATTAATTATATTTAGAGAATGACTTTGGGTAATTGGTTGCTTTCTTCTTGTGTTTTCTTATATTACTTGAAATTTTTATAATGAGCATGTATCATTTTTATAGAAACAAAATGTGATTACTCTTTTTATACACTTAATGGAACAGTTAAATTAACACTTTTTTTTTTTTTCTTTCTTTTCTTAACCCGGAATTCTGGGCAATCGGACTTTCAGTCTCAGCTCGGCAAATAGCTGCTGGGTAATCCTGAACAATACAGAAAAGTCCTCTAGTTCCTAGTTTCATCATCTGTTACAATGAAGGTGCTGAACTCAGATTTTTAAGTTTCCTTTCGGCTAAGAAATTCTCTGACTTGGGTACTGATGATTAAAATCTCTATCTTGAGCTCGAAGTAGCACTTCAGGTACCATAGAAGCATTTTACCTATCATCTTGGCTATATGGCTCTGAGGAGTACCTTACTTTCTGTAAAAACCTTCATAGGTTTCTTATTTGAAGTAAGGCTCAGATGTGTAGAGGAAAAATTGAGCCCATATAATAATGAAGCAGGTTTCTTTTCAAGAGGTTGTGGAATAGAAAAAGGACAGACACAAATGGGAATGCGGCATTCATGCAAAAACCCTTAAAATGGCATCTTTTCCTGCTACAGCCATTATCCTTACAGCAGGAGTGGGAAATGATGCAAAGACATTTCAGCTCTTACGAGAAAATTGTACATTAAAGTTAAAAATGATTACTGAGGTCAAATGATTTGGATATGTGGGGGAGATATGACAGGTCTACAGAATACTGGAAGAAAATTTAACAACAGCCCTATAGCCTCCTTTGTATAATTATAAAATTTGATTATTCAGAGTAAAACATAGGGAACAAACAAATGAGGATTAAAACAGCACATTTCTCTGGCATAAGAGAAACATAACGACAAGCTCATTTTGTTTCAGTAAATAAAACATATTCTGAAGACAAAAGGACTGAAATAAAAAGCCATTAGAAAAATGAAAGCAATAACTTTTAGGCCTATCGATTTCTAGTGAGATCTCTCTCCTTCTTCAGTGCCTTGTGCAAGTCTAAAATTCTCAGTTACTAGTTTTATTTTGGATGTTCAACCAACAAGCCCTCATTTTTATGTAGAAAAATAGATCTACATGAGGAATTATCAACAGAGTAAGGTAAGACAACTAGCATTTACTTAAAACTAGCATGGCCATTTGATGAAATTATTTGTGATGCCAGTTTTGGGAAACAGAAGCATTGAGTATCCATTCATCTGTCCATCTATCAAATGAGCTAGCCAGCTATATGTGTGTATGTGTGTATTAGACAGTAAAGCTTGGTGGCGTAGTGGTTAAATACTATGGCTGCTAAGCCAAAGGTCAGCAGTTCGAATCCACCAGGCGCTCATTTATTACATTACAATGAGATAGGTCAACCAGTCTGCTGCCATCAAGAAAACAAATTAAATGTAATAGAAAATTTGCTCTTATTAGGAGCCTTTCTCTCTTGGCCAAGTTCACTTTTTAGGTTAGCCAGATCCTGTATTAAGACCAGGTGGTCTTGAAGGTGACAGACAGCATAGGTTTTGATAAATGGCATCGTTATTCCTTTGCATATAAATAATGACAGTCCTAGAATGTAGGAAAGAAATCAAAATGAGTAGTACAAAGTCTTGCCTATCTTTTATGGTTTTATAACAATTAAGCAGCTAAAATGGGATTATAAATCACTGAAAACTGTGAACAATTAATAAAGTTGTGGAGCCTTTACTAACGAAAAGTAAACACTAAACTTTTATAATACCTGATAAAAGCGTTTTATTGTCATTCTTCACATACGAGTCATTTTTTTCTTTACTCCTGCAATGCCTGGCTGTGTACTACAGATTAGAGAGAAGGGTTCTGTGAGGCACCCTCACTGGTCACAGCAGCTCTAACTTGTCTTCTGCGAACAGATGCACTGACATGAGGACTGGCAGCACTGGAAACACAGCCTGCAGGCTATGGGTGTAAATCTGAGCCATTCCAGCTTTTGAGAAATGCAAATAATGAAACCTTATCAAAGGGCTGCTGTTAAGTCTCATGGTTGACTAGATGGAAGCATTTCTGACTACTAAAAGCTAATAGCAGTTTCCAAGGCCTTATAAAAACAGCAGTCACTGAGAAATATACTCACAAATAAGCAATTCTCCTCCAAGTTTGATTTGTTAGTGATATAAAGCAGCAACTCTTCAGGGCAACCTAAATGGATTATTAAAGGAGCAATGGGCTACCTTTAGACCTTTGATATGGTAACTTGAGTACACCACACAGTAAGCCCCTGCTGTGCACCTAGCCCAGAGCTCATTAAATATCTACTGAATAAATAAGCAGGGCAGAATTCCTTGCTGGTGGCCTCTGTGAAGCAGCCAGAGATTAGGATTAGGATTTATTCTTAACACAGGCTGCTGTCCTGTCGTGCTGAAACCGGAAGTGTTAAACTTGGAGTCGCCTTACGTGTAAAATCATGCCTGGGAATGTAGTGAGGCCTGCACCAGCTTCTAGTTCTATTTGGTATAAGATTACAACTTTTCCCACATAAAATCTCACTTCTCCCAAAACCCATGTCAATTTCATTCAGGCATGAGTTGGTGAGAACGCATCTGAGGACGTTCACGTGTGCTGCAACAATTTTTGAACGTGAAAAACATTTCAGACCTGTGAACACTTAATACTGCATTTTTTAACGTAAATATGCAGACAAACCAACTCAAATGCTTGTGCTTTCCATCTCTTAATACGATGCTAATTATCTCTTTTGGGGACTATGATAGGACAGGACTCTGCTGTCCATGACATAAAATAGAAGGAACCCAGTTTCTAGTTATCATCTATAGCTTGCTATGCAAATGGAGTTTTATAGGGAATAGAATTTATCTTTGGTTGGAACATTCCGAAAATGGCTATGGAGAAAGAGGCTCAGTAAAAGTACACGGGACCAGGAATCAGGAGGCATGGGCCTTGCCCCTGTTCCCTAAATCTTGGTGTGATCATGAACAAAACCCTCTCTAGGCATTTCAGACCTCATTTCTAAAGTGAAAAACTGGGCTACCCAGCCTTTAAGGCCACTTGGAGTGCTGGCATTTCACAATGTAAATGGTTCAAAGCCCACTGCTATAGGTGTTTCCTTGCCACTTGCAGAGAAAAGCCAGATTCGAGTCCATGTTTCATAGTTTCTGGTGATCAAAGAGACAATCAATATTTCTTTTTCACTGTCCAGGTTTAAACTAGCCTATCATTAATTTTGACAAGACTATTTGTCACTGGAAATCACCTTTTAGATTCTGTGATCTATAATAATGAAAAGCCAACTCATGCTCCCAAGATGGATGCAGAAGAAATGACAGGTAGCGTGTTAATCGGGGGTCCAGTGTGCTTTATTTAAGGAATTTTTTTCCCCAATGACTCACTCCTGGTGCAATGTTAGATTTACTGAGTCAGAATTTTCATTTGAGTCCTGGCCACATATTTTAAAAAAGCTCCCCAGGTAATTCTGATGGTCTTTACTCTCCCATCCACCCTGAAAGGCAGTGACTTAAACACTGTTTATCAGGTGGAGAGAATGCTGTGACACAAATGGCAGTGTGGCAGCTGGGCCTCTGTTACACACGAGGTCAGGAAGCTGACAGAAATCTAATTGCGCCGATATAGCTGTTTGCTATTTAAAAAATTAGAAGGCTGAGGGCGTGATGCAGCTGAATTTATCTAAAGCTTACTGATGCTCTTTGTAGCTATGATTGGTAGTGTAATAATTTGGGTGGTGAGTTGATTGTCATTTTTATATTAAATTTGGGACGCTGGTTATAAAACTGTTTGGAATACATTTCACTGTTGGATGGTAAATAACTGTCCAAAATGAACACAAGGCCAACAACCAGTTTCTTTTTTCTTTTTCTCTTGGTGCTAGCTTGGGGAAAACTACTTGGAAAATAAAGGTAAGAAACCATTTTATCAGCACAAGCTGCAAGTCTATCTATAAATTAAATAATCTCCTGTCTGTTTTCTTCCCTCCCATTGGTTTTCACTGGGCAGCCAGAGAATGCCAGCTGTGAGACAAAACAACGGCTCTAACACAGCATTCTTCAATGTTTACTCCAAGGTTTGATAATCTTTTTCTTCCTCAGCTCTGTATGGAGAAGAGAACCTGACTGAGGTGATCAGGTCTGACACACCGGGATCTAAAGACACACCCGGTTTTTTCACGAACTGTGATGACTGAGTTATGAGGCAGAGAGGCAACACGGCCTGTTCCACGTGACTTGCACTCTCACTGTGCACAGACTTCAAATGTTCCTTAGCACTTGTTTTGACTGTATATTTTATATACAAAATGTCCCATGTTCATGGTTCATTCTCTTCCCTGTAGGCAGACCAACACAAACCTCTTTCAGAATCACTCCTAGCCAAGAAGATTGTAAAATGGCTCTCAGTGATCAATTCTGATACTTAATCGTTTTCACTGTGAGATAATTCTCCTGGGAGGTAATGTCTCCACTAGACTGTAGCACTCAGAAGGGAGGACTTCTACCTAAATATTAAATAGAGTAAAATGTCCTCTCAAAAGCAGACAGGAATTGGCCTCTGAGAACCTCCCAGGAGAAGCAGCTCTCACTGACCCTCTGGACCTCCTAGCAGGCCCATGTCATACTGCTCTATTACATACTGTCAGGGCCCACTAGACCAACCACAACAAGGAGTGGAGAAGGCCCACTGTCTCCATTGTCCATTCTAATGTTTGAAAAGGGGATCGGATTTTAAAATAATTTTCCTTTTTCTTTTTCAGGTTCTTGATGAGCTGTTTCTGTTCTGATGGACTCTGATCTGGACCCACAGGTAAACTTCACGGGCCCTAGACATACACAGTAACTCTTGCTCAGAGAAAAACAGAACACTTAACAAAGTTTTGTTTCTGAGCACATAACTTGATTGATATTTAAAAGGATTACGCTGATTTTTAATAAGAGTAAAAGTGCATAGCTTTCATACAAAGAGCACTGCAGAAATGATTTGCATGATAAAATTTCAGAGATGTTACCTAGTAGATGCTGCACGATACTTCATCGATGCTTTCCATAACACATTTTATCTGAAGCACCCACAATCTTTTACAAATTAGCTGTGGCATTATCATTATACAGATGCGGAATGTGAAAACACTGGCTTTAATTTGATTAAGATTCCATACAAGGTTAATGAAGCCGAGCAGAGAATGAAAGCCAGAAGGAGAGATTACCTTACATGATAGATATCCGTATATTAAGAGAACAAATTAATTCAAAACAAAAGGGAAAATCTATTTGGAGTCCAGAAGAAACTGTTCAGATTAAGAAAATAAACAAAAATAAAACAGTAATTTTTAAAATCCTGAATAATGTAGTGTCTCCGGTGAGAACTCAGCCCACTGTACAGTGAATCTGAAAATCACTGAACACTTGCATATGATCCAAGGTCATCTGCAATAATCTGTTCTTCAGTATCACAGAGGGAAAATAATTTAGTTTTGTTTTTCTTAATTCATGAAAACTGTTATCATACAAGAAATAATGGATTATTTTTTGATTTCTGCTCTCCCCCTATATCCCCAGTTTTATAGAATCCAGTGGCTTCCTATCCTCTTACAGTTTGAGTGCATTTTGCTTGTAATAACCTTAAGTTCCTTCTATTTTTTTCAGAGACTTATATCTAATAATTAGCAACTACTTACTGTTTTAATTGGTTCACCACCAAGTGTATATAAAGTATCCCTGAGGGTCTTTAGTTGACCAGCGCATCGTTCTCCTTAAGGAGCCATTATAGGAAATAACTAAGCAGTGACTGTGAACAAGTGAGGAGATTAGAAGAAATAGCTGAAAGATGGTTCAGGAATTCTTAAAACCTTCTCCCTAATGTGGGCCATGGCCCTCAGGGCTCTCAGCCTACCCAACTTCAGTGTGTTCTTCCCCGATCTTGTTTTGAGTTGCTACTGTTTGTTTTCTGTAAAGTAAGTCTTTTAGAACATTTGACAAATTACCAAATTTCTTTACAGAGAAAGTCTTACACATGTGGACCAGAAAACTTGTAGATATGTTCAAGAATGCCCATAGGGAAGTAATCACACTAGCAAAAATCTGAAAACGACCCAAACGTCCATCAACAGGACACTGGAAACCAGAAAAGGTGGTTTTCCAACACTGCTCCTGGTAAAAGTGACTGGAATGATAAATTGCTTCGGCACCAGGGGAAACGGTCGCCACGTGGTGGGAAACCGCAGTACTGGGCTTCTCTGGGTGAGGTTACTCTTGTGACTTAGCATGTCTGTTGTGGGGACCTGGGAAGCTCTGCCTATGGAGTTGTTCCAAGAGATACTGGCTCCCCTGTGGCCTGGAGATTCCACGCCAGAGCGGTTCTCACACCTGTCCCACATAGGTCTCATCTCCTTGTACCTAAGCTATCATCTGTGACAGATGGTGCAAAGAAACTAGCTCCTGGACAACTGTGTGGTCTGTGACAGAAATCACTGCGAGGTTCCCTCCCATGGAAGAGGAGTACCTGCTGGCAAGCTGTGGTTCCTGTCCTATATTCTTCCAAGGGAGCCTGGTGCTAAGTATTGCCCATTGAAGTCCTGTAAGTCTGAATGTTTAGCTGGACCCAAAAAGATCTCCCGGTGGCGTTGTAAATGCTACCTCTGAGGTTGAGACTAAGGGAAACTTTCATAACCTGTTTCAACCTCTTACCATGAACATGTGCCTTGCTTGAAAAAACCAAAGATTAACGAAAGAAAAGAATCTTCATAAAGGGAACTGTCATATAAAACTGTTTTAGAAGTATATTCCCCAGGAGAACATGGCTAAACTCCAGTAGAAGTGTGAAGGAAGAGAATGTAATTTTACATCAAGTTCCAAAATATTATATACCACTACTAAAACTAAAGTTTTAAGTGAACAGAAGAGTATCTTGGCAAGTATGTTATAAATTCCATATATTCTGAATTCAAGTGTGTTTTTTCAGCTTGATTAAAAATTTGGAACCTTGTATGACTAGGTAAATTTAATGTTTGATTAAAATTAAAACATGTATCATCAATCTTTTTGTTACTCTTGTAATTAACAGAACAAGAATAGTTTCCTACTTCCACAGAAATAATGACCAGAAATAATCTGGTCAGAACCAAAAACCAAACCTGTTGTCGCAGAGTCAATTCCCACTCACAGCAGTCCTACAGGATGGAGCAGAACTGCCCCACAGGATTTCCAAGGAGCGGCCGGTGGATCTGAACTGCTGACCTTCTGGTTAGCAGCCAAGCTCTTAGCCACTGCGCCATCAGGGCTCCAATCAGGTCACAGAGCGAGATAAATAAAACATGTTCCCACTTGGCTATGAAACAGATCCTTCCATATGAACCCTTTGGCATTCTTGAAGAAGTCATGGGTTTTAACATAGTGAGTGATTTCTAATCTGTCGGACCAAATAAACCATTTGGAAGCAGTTGATTAAGAAGATTAACATTATATATAGAGAGGGAAATGATATGAGCAATAAGAGCAATGGTAATTGACAGATATCTAATCAACATATTATTGATCTCAAGTCCCGACAAACACATAGCAAGTCAGGGTACATGAGGTTGAACTGCATAAAAGAAAATCCAACTTTACAGAGGAAAGCACAGCTAATATTCAACTTAAAAACATTAAAAGAGCAATACTATTCTACTTTCACTGAACTAAGATTTATCTGATCTAGAAGGACATATACTACTTTGTTTTTGGAGATAATTTGTTTTTAATTTTCATCTTTATATTACCACTGATTTAGAAATAGGAATCAGAGTCAAACTGCCTGGGCTTCTACACCGGCTTCTCTGGTTGCCAGTTATGTGACATGAGGCAAGTTATTCACTTCTCTCCCTCTTGGCTTCTGCATCTGTAGAATGAGGAAGATAATAGCCCTCACACTTCATTGAGTTGTCATGAGAACTACATGAGATTATGAACATCAAATGCAGAGGCTGACACATGATGAGTGCTTAGTAAATGCTTAGAAAAGGGGTCAGAGTTGTGGTTACTGCAGAACACAATGGCATTAGTGCACCATCCTCAGGGTCTGTGATTAGTACAGTTTTCCTTTCAACATGCAGTCTTCGTTCAAGAGCTTCCCACATTCTCTCTGCTCCTTCAAATACATGCACCCATGTGTTTGCTGGTTCTCTTTCATAACTAGTATTTGTTATTCTTATGAGAAGGAGTATAAGTCACAAAGTTGAACTTAGAGAAAAGCAATTTTCATTCTTGGCTATCATTTAGATTATGAGCCTGTCTTCAGGAAAAGGACTTCTATGAGCAGAAGTCATCTATGAATATAATGGTCTGAACACTGAAGTTTCACGGAAGCTTCGTCAGAAAGTGAAACAGGAATAAAAGGATTTTTCTTAATCATCATTGATCAAATGATGACTTTTATTTCTAAGAGAAGCTTCTTGATATCTCTCCCCACCTTCTTTCTTGACATTTCCAACTGGATGTTTAACACCCTCTTCAAATTTAATATGTCCAAAACAGAATTCTGAATTTGAGCTCTCCATTACCTCAATAATCCACTGGCCGCTAAAATGGCCTTCTAAAAATGTAAATTAGGTTACCTTGTTACCTTGTTTAATACCATCCAGTGACTTCCCACTGCACTAGGACCAGAATTTAAGGCCCTACATGACCTCTCTTGCCCTCATAACCTACTACTCTTGAAATTTTTCACAGGTCTTTTCATATGTCAAGCTTGATCCCACCCCGGGGTCTTTGCATTTGCTGTTCCCTTCATTTAAAATATGCCCACCTCCACATTTTCATGCCTGGCTCTTCCACATTCAGATCTCAGTTCAAATACTACTCTTTAAGAAAGGCTTTCTCTGCTTCCTCAACTAAAGTAGCCCACCATCCAGCTCTCATGCCTCATTATCATTGCCATGTTTTGCTTTCTCCATTGTACTTAACATTACCTGAAATTACTTTATCTGTTTGTTTCTCACTGTTTATTCTCTATGCTTCACAAGAGGAGGGAACATGGCTATCTTGCTCACAGCTGTATTCACAGTACAGAGCTGCTCAATAAAGATTTATGAATGAGAGAGTGAATGAATAAATGAAGCCAGCTTCGGTTTCTTCACTTGAAGGTCACTTAATTTATTTCAACGTGTTTGTAAAATACTTTTTTCCCCTTGAAGTTCAAGATTTTTACATATGTTATCATATCGGTTCACTAATTTTGCCTGGTGCTGGGTGACTATTTTGATTTACATTTTTACATCGTTCTTAACCTCAAGTAACTTTTCTTCTATTACATCTTCAAAGATCATCTCTGTTATACTTGTTGCGGTATAATGAATTAATATGGTCCTTCTAACCATGGTCTTGTAACTCCCACGCAAGCGGGTGGCCAGGACTGTGTGACAGGGTAATTGTAGCCCACCAAAGGGATTGGTCAGTTCTGCCATCCCACTGGACTTGAAATCAGCCACTCCAGAGGTGGAGGAGAAAAGAGCCTACCACCACCAAGGAAGGAGAGACCTGCAGGAGCTGGTGCAGTGGGCTTCCCAGCCCATGGAGTGAGAAAGCTGAATGCCTTTGGGCAAAGACTGAGGGCCAGGGAGATGTGTGCCTGGGAGCATGGCTGGGAAAAGGCTGTCCTGATGGAAGAACTCTATCCTTGAGTATTCCTGAGCCTGAATTGTCACCTGTTACTTCCCTAATAAACCCCATAATCGTTGAGTATGGTCTGTGAGTTCTGTGTGGCCATTACAATGAATTATCGAACCCAATAGAGAGTGCCAGTGGGAGGCATGGTTGGTGTCAGAGTTGGTAAAGATGGTGGAGAGAGGAGGCATGTCTGATCCCTGCCTCACAGGAATCAGCCTTGGGTTGTTGTCTTGATTCTCCTTTTCCCTTGTGAAGTTAGCTACTTCTCCCATGCTGTTTTTACATTCGTTCTGGCATTTTCTTTAAAAATACTACTTAGAGGTATGCACTGATTCTTTGAAAACTCTCTTAAATATCTCTCATTTCAAATTTCAACTAAAATGCCATTTCGTCAGAGAGCTTTACCCTGAAGTTCCCTTATATTTAAGTGCCAGCTGCCCTCCGCCCCATCACTCTTGATTATATGTAACCAATCCACTTAAAATGATACCTGCCACATGGCATGCTTACTCTTCATTATTTTTTCCTTGTTTATGGTCAGTTTTTCCCCGTAAGATTTTAAAGTATATAAGAGAAGACATTTGTTCTTGTCCACTATTGTTACTGGAAGTTAGAAAACTATGTCTACACAAAATGGCATTAACTGATGAAAGAATCAATGTAAAATGGACCCAATCATGGCACGGACAATATATGTATGCATGTATGTGTATATACATATGTTATACATATATTATTTGTGCCATGATTGTATCTATTTTATATTGAAACCCTGGTTATATAGTGGTTAAGAGGTATGGCTGCTAACCAAATGTCAGCAGCTCGAATCCACCACATTCTCCTTGGAAACCCTATGGGGCAGTTCTATTCCATCCTGTAGGGTCACTATGAGTTGGAATAGACTTGACGGCAACGGGTTTGGTTTTTGGTTATGTATATACTATACAAATACGTATATTATGTAAAATTTACATTTATCTCTAACCTTTATAAAAGTTTGTCTACTGCTTCAAGTAAATTGCTTTTTCCATCATTACTGTGAAAATTCACTTATGTTAATACAATACACAAAATTTGTAAATTATTAAAGTACTGATGTAGTAGCTGAAATGTTAACAAGCTGCGAAGTTCACTTCAAAAATAAGCCACTCTGTACATTTAGTATGTACACAATACTTCCACTTTTTATTATCAATATTAATTTTGGACATGAAGGATAAACTACAGAAACAAGCTTAACAACTTGACTTTGATGCAGTTACTTCTGGAGCTGAGGCCTCTTGGGAACACTGTACTATAATTCATACCTGAAGCTTCTTCAATTTTTAATAGAATATTATTATGATAACGTAATTTCAGAATTTCAAAACAACTCAAGACTCTTCTACACATCAAGGAACCATTTTGTTTCCAAAAGGTATTTCTTCTTATAGCGTGTATCAATAAGAAAGGGTGGAAATCATGGGAATGGTAAGGAAACATCAGTTTATTTAATGTGAACTAAATTAGGGACGGGTTTCTTTCTGACTAAATTATTTTTTAGGCTGTCATAGGGAATAATAAAAATAGTACTGATAAGCAGCTCAGTGGAAACAAAACAAGCTAATTAGACAGTAAATGTGGATTGATTAGCTGTCAGTTCAACCCCAAATTCTCAGGAGCTGTGCCTATGGAAGACTTCCTTTAGCTGAAGTGAAATCTTAACAATAATAATCAAAAGATTCACTTGGAAGACACAAATTCATTCTAGGTCTACTTTCTGCTTTGTTTTGTTTGTTTAAAAATATTTTAAAAACTAGTCTTTGTCCAAAATGAGAAAAACCTACTACTGCATCAATACACTCTGGATACCTGAATTGATGCATGAATGCCTCCTTGCCCTTATGTAATTCCATATTTACTATCCGCTCCCCATCCTCGTCTGACGGCAAAATATCTCTTCTGAGCCAGCTTCTCATTAAATCGACGTCTGACATTAACGCGGCATTTTTTAAGAGAGAAAAGGGTGTATCTATACTGCAATATTTATTATGATTTCACTTTGACAGTTCTCGCTCCATAGCTGAGAAGTTGCATTTTGATTAAAATATTTAAAATTCATCATAAAATTTATGAAAATGATATGGAGTTCATTTATCGCTACATCACTTTCAAAATCTTGTGTTCGGAAAATGTTTAAATTGTGTAGAATAGAACTGGAACAAAGGACAAAAACTTTAAAAGCTATCTTTGATAGATGAGTAATTGAAATAAAACTTAGTGATACAATATTTAAAGAGAAGAAAAGAGGTTGAGAGATGGCATTGATAATGCAATCAGATCTTTTACTTTATAAAACAAACATTCTTAAGGGGAAATAATTATTCCATAACTTACCTCTGCATACTTTAGCTTCAACGTTTTATGCATTTCTCGAAAACGACTGTAACGCCTAAATACGGTCCATGTCTCATCTAGGACAGTAATCTATTAACCAGAAAAAATAAAAATAAATCAGCATTAGTTATTCGGAAAAAGTGATTACATTTTTTTAAATTAATTAAAAAAATTAAATTTAAACAGGTGATTAGCATGTAATATTTTGCCAGAGTTGAAAACATTAATGTAGCTGTACAAGTGAGACTTGTAAATAATAGTTGCTCTTTAAATAAAGATGTATATTTGACTTGTAAATCTAGTTATAACCAGCATGTGTCTACAAAAAGTGAGGGAAAGATAGTTACATCTCAAACAGCTATAAAAGTGCCCTTTAATCCTCCAAATCCATGATAGAAAGGTAATTCCCAGAATGACCTTCTATTACAACAATGTGTCCATACAAAATGTAGGGTACCAGACGCCACCACAGTGGGCAACAGTGGGGAAAAAAAAGAGAGAGAAAGAAGCAGCAGAGGAAAAGGAGGATGGGGAGGAGAAAAGAGGGGGAAGAAAGAAAAAAAAAAAGGTAGAATAAGGGAAAGGAGGACAAAGAGGAGGAGACAAAAAATTTACTACATCTCAATGATTCTTAGTACAAACAGACAACCATATATTCTGCTTTTCAGAGGGAGAATTACTAATCCAGCCTTTACCTGGCAGGGGAGCTTCCCATTTCTATTGAATGGGTTGAATGGGGTGGAAACATTGGCAGAAATCAGCTCACATATTAAGATCATAGTGACAAGGAGAGGTTAGTAGGCCATACCGGCCTTTACAATCACACCAAAAGCAGAGGCTATTCCTTCCCTGTCAAACGCAGTCCCAGCTGCCATCTGTAGGCAAGTAAGTCTCAAATTCTTAGCTCTACATCCCACCTTCTTTTGAGCTCCAGACCCACGTACCGAACTTGGAGACATCTCTCTTTACGTGTTGCACAGGAATCTCAAATTCAACTTTCTAAAACTGAACCCGACATACTTGTTCCAGGCTCAACTCTAGTTCCTCTTTAGTGGTCTCCATCACAATGCATTTTACTACTATCCACGATGCTGTACCAGCCAGGGACTCTGAAGTCATTCCTGATCACTCCCTGTGATACTCCCCCCTTTCAGACAAGAGCTGAGTCTTACTCGTTTTATCTCCTAAACAATTCTTGACTCTTTTTTCTTTGTTTTTCTCCATTACTGCCATCTTACTCTAAGCCACCACCAGGCTGTATTTATACTTCTGCTGGGGCCTCTCTTGAGCCTCCTTTTTTTTAATTTGAAAAATCTGATTTTATCTTCGGAATGAAAAAGAAGTGTGTTCATGTTAAATTTACAATGTTTAGCTTTCCACTGATGTCTCAAAATACTTTCCAGATACTGTTAACAGTGCCCAGAACTGTGTAAAAATTAACATCCAATATACCACATTTTGCCAGAAATCTTGGTGGTATAGTGGTTAAGAGCTTAGCTACTAACCACAAAGCTGGCAGTTCAAATCCACCAGGCGCTCCTTGAAAACCCTATAGGCCAGTTCTACTCTGTCCTTTAGGGTTCCTGTAAGTCGGAATTGACTCGATGGCAACGGGGCTTACACCACATTTTAAAGAAAAAAGTTTAAAAGTCGGATCTATATCTAAGAAACCCTTCTCAAAGGCCAAGGCATTGACAATGCTAATTAAAAATAAAATAATTTTAACAATTATTGGAAATTTAAGTGACAATGGTTTTTAAGAGTTAAAAATCAGATCTCTTTTAACAGAAAAATTTAAAATATCTCTGGGATACAACACCTGACAACAGCTCTAATTAAACATAATGCTCCTCTCCTCCCCCAAATTACTAAATGTATTATTTCAGCTCAGAAAGGAAAATTATAAAGTGAAAAAATTTTTAAATCGTACTATATATATATATATTACTACTCCATTTTAACCATCATTGTCCACGTCTACATTTGTCCCCCTCCAATCCATTCTCTACACAGTTGACAAGGGGTCTCTTTAAAACTCAAATCTGATCATGCCATCTCCCTTAACACCCTCCCAGGTGCTTCCTGCTGCTCCTACCAAATCTTTAATGTGGTCCCCACAGCCTGCACACCCCAGCACGCACTGCCTGCAGCAGCCTCATCCTTAAGTCTCTCTCCCATTAGGTATCCTCACTCCTGCTGTACTCCCAGAATGCCCATACTCCTTCCTACCCCAGGGCCTTTGCACGGGCCATGTCCCTGTGTGGGAAATCCTCTACTATGTGAAATGCCCTTCTCAAGAACAGTAAGTTAGCCTGATGCTCTATGCCTGTGGCGCATTTTTAAAGCTGGTCCACAAGTCACACAAGCTTGAGAAACACAGCTCCTAACAGTGAGGGGTCCATTCTCTCTGGTTCTCTCCTCTGAAGACCCCAGCTGAAGCACTGCAAGCCAGTCAGCACGCTCCACAGGGATGTGAGGGCTTCCTTAGGGCTGCAGCACAGCAATGCGCAGCCCTGGCTAGACACAAACCAGGGATCAAAGAGAGAACTGCAACAGGAGTGGTCCTCCTGCCTTCCCCCATGAGTCAGGATCTCGGAATCGGCTCGATGGCAATGGGGTTTACACCACATTTTAAAGAAAAAAGTTTGTTTTCTGCTTGCCAGGAAAGCCCAGAAGGTTAATGGAACCACATCTGTGTTTGCTATAACAGTGACCTGGGAATATTAAGATGCGTGGTCTCACAGGTGAGGCACTTTGGATTCCACGGGAAGTTATTCCTCAGAGAGGTCAATCACCACAAGCAGCCCAGGTCTCCTTCATCCCTCCAATGCCCTCTGGCTCTCCTTCCTTCTCCTGAAATCCTATACCTCTGGAAATCACGGTCAGTCACTAGCAAAATATCCTACATTCTTAACCTCTTCTGGGAACACTCCCTTCTTGTTGATTCTAAATGAAACCTGGCTCTTCCCCTGCAGCCTTTTCAAGTAGTGACTGTTTTCTTCCCCACACCCCTCCCACCGCTGCACTGGAAGGTGGGGTAAATAATTCTTGTTCTTCAATCCAACCTCCAAACCATTGCTTCTCCACTCTTTTAAAATCCCTCCTCTGGAAAGCTCATACCTTCAGACCGCACCGCTCTATCTACCTTCTTGCAAACATCTATTCCCCGTCATCACTTCCCTAATTCCTGGGAGCTTCTGGGTTCTGCTGCTCCATCACTACAGATCTCGTCATGGGTTTTGGTAATTTCATTATCCGCACAGATGATCCTTCCCTACAACATCCTGATTTCTTAGTTCCTTGATCTCCATTCCCGTTCCTTCCTCACTCAACTTGAAAACCATCGTCAATCATTACAACCCTCCTATGCATACAACCCCAAATCTCTTTGTCCTACTGTTGAAATTCCTTGGATTAAGCTAAACCCCAACCCTGATTAAGCAGCACTGTCTGCTTACTCCACGACTGCACCTGCCAGCAGAATGTGGCTGAAGAAAAACACACTACCAAACAGGTTGACTAGTCTTATTTTAAAGTCAAATCACCATCTTCAAGTCAGTGAGTCAGTCTTTGAGATTATCCACTAGTCATACCACATTTCCCAATTACTTTCACTCTTCTCTTAATTATTTATTCTTTTTCCTCAAACCTTCCTTATCTCTTTCCCTCTGGCTGATAATCTTACTTCCTATTTCACTAAGAACATAAAAGCAATCAAAAACACATTTCCAAGTACCCTTGACCAGGTCTACTCATCCTCCACCATTTATGCTATACTTCAGCTTTTCTTCTGTGACCAGGCATGAGCTATCTGTGCTCCAAATTAAGACCAACTGCCCCCTCCTTTTACCCACTGGGTCCCATTCCTTCTTGCCTTCTGAAGGACACTACAATTAACTAATAAACTGCAATTCTCTTCTCTCTCTTGCACTAATACCCCTTCCTTACTAGATCATTCCCATCAGCATCCAAACAAGGTATTTTTCTCATCTTAAACCCCATCTTGACCTCTCTTTCCCTTCCAGCTAACACCTCATTTCCATCCTTTGAATTTATTCCTGATGCCATCAATTTTTTTCTTCCCCGTATTTCTTGAATCTACACCAGTCCACCAAAACTACTCTTAGCTACTCTTACTGAGGTCATCAAAGACCTCTATACTGGCAAATCCACTGTTTAATTCTTGGTCTTGGTCTTACTTGATTTATTGGCAGGATCTGACAAAGTTGATCACTTGCTCTTGCTTGTAACACCTTTGTCACTTCCAGGTTGCTACACTCTCCCCTTAATTTTCTTTGATGGGATTTCACCTCATCTTCCTCAACAATAAACATCAAATTACCCCAGGGCTCGGCCTTTGAACATGCTTTATTTTCTACCCACACTCACTCCTTTGATGATCTCATCCAGTCTCATAAAAAAAAAAAAATTTTTTTTTTAAATTTATATGCTGATGACTCCTTGGATGCTCAACTCTCTCCCCTGAACCCAGATTCTTATATCCTACTGCCTACCGGATATGTCTGCCTACTTGGATGTCCAATATGCATCCCAAACTTAGCATGGTTAAACTTACCAACAGTAATTTCACCCAAACCTGTTTCCCCGAATTCAGCCCCATCTCGGTAAATAACAATGCCCTTCTTCTACTTGTTCAACTCTAAAACCTTGGCATCATCCTTCATATTTCTCTTTCTCTCACACCTCACATCGAGTAAGTCAGCAAATCCCTTCTGCCCAATCTCCAAAATATAATGAGAATCTGACTGACTACTCATCATCACCACTGTTAATATCTTGGTCCGAACTACCACCATCTTGTGTCTGGATTATTTTTAACAGCCTCCTAGTTGGTCTCCTTGCTTCTATCTCCCTCCCACCCTCTGCCCCCGCCATCCTTCATTCTTTTCTCAAGACAGCCACTTTTTAACAGGTGATCTTATTAAAAATTAAGTCAGATCAGGCTATTTCTTTGTTCAAATAGGACATCTTCCAAAGGTGTCCCATTTCACTCAGAATAAAATCTCAAGTTCTTTCACTGGCCTACAAGGATATCTCTGATCTACCCCCTCTCTGTCCTCATTTCCAAATCTCCCCCTTCATCACCCCGCTGTAGTCAATTTGGCTTCCTTGATTAACCAGATTACATCAAACATGCTACAAAGCAAGCAAGTATGGCTTCAAGGACCTTGCATGTGCTATTCCACTCTTTTTTATTGCCTCTTTCTAGAACACTCTTTTCCCATATTTTCATGTGACCAGCTCCTTTACTTCCTACAGATCTTAATTCAAAAGTCATTTTCTCAGTGAGGCCTCCCCTGATTAAAAGATTATCCTATCTAAAATTGCATCTCCCCATTTTCTCATTTCAATTCTATGATTTCTCTTCCTTTATTTTTCTACTTAGCATTTCTTATTATCTAAATTGGTAGACATTTACTTATATTTCTTTTTTTGTTTGTTTGTTTGGTCTCTTTTCTCCACTAGAATGTAAGCTCCAAGAGGGCAGGGTTGTTCCCCCCACTCCAAGGTACTGGTCACTATACCTTAGAAGAGTACTAGACATAAAACAGGCATTCTAAATGAACAGACTGAAGATGAAGCCCCAAGATAGACCTGTCTTAAACATACTTTCACAGTGACAATATGCCAGCCACACCTTTTTCATTTGTCTGGGTTCAGAAGGGCCTCAAGATGGCCTCCAGCAAATTCCATATAAAGTAACGTGGACACCTAGTTTGTGCGTGCGGTGCGATTGATTACTTTTGTGTGGCCTTTCTAGCCATGGTCTTTTAACTTCTACTCGGGTGACCAGAAAGAACTGTGCAATAGGGTAACCGTAGCCCACCAAAAGGACTGGTCAGTTTTGCCTTAAAAGAGAGCCAATTCCTGAGCAGAGAGGAGGATCCTACCACCACCAAAGAAGAACAGCCAGGAGCAGAGAACACAGACTTTGGGCCTGAGATCTCTGTGCTGATAAGATCCTGGAAGCAGGAGACTGAGAGAGAGCAAGCTGTAACCCTGAAGATGGTGAGAAGCGATGCCAGGAGAGATCCAACAGCAGGAGACGGCATGGTGGACTTCCTGGCCCGTGGAAAGAGGAAGCTGAATGCCTCTGGACCGAGGCCTAGGGCCAGGGAGAGGTGTGCCTTCAAGGATGGTTGGGAAGAGGCTGTCCTGATGGAAGAACTGTATCCTGAGTGTTACTGAGCCTGAACTGTAACTGTTACTTCCCTAATAGTCTGTGAGTTCTGCGTGGCCATTGCAATGAATTATAGAACCCAGCAGAGAAGTAGAGAGTGCTGTGGGAGGGATGGATGGTGTCAGAATTGGTAAAGATGGTGGAGAGAGGAGGCTTGTCTGGCCTCCATCTCATGGGAGTCAGACTTGCACTGTTGATCTTGGTTCTCCTTCTGCCTTGTGGGGTTGGAGGTCAGACACTGCCCCCACGCCATTTTTCACAGTGGGACTTTGTCCTGCATTGCTTCCTCTTCCATTTTTGAAATCTTTGATTAGTGAGGTGGCTATTTCAAACCCATCTCACAATTTTGGGTTTCATTCCTCTTTCTCATGTTGTCCCGAGATTAGTGCCTTTATAAAGGGATACTACTTTCTCAAAAAATCTGAATATATCAAATATTGGAAAAGGCATGATGAACCTTAGACATATTGGCAGAGGATATCAAGGGCATCTGGACACAAGATGGCAAGACAGCACAGAGATAGAACTGCTACCGGAGAGAACCCCAGGAAACATCTGAAAGAACACCCTTCTGTTTTCTTGATATCAGTCTACAGTACTTATAAAGCGATGCTCGATATTACCATATGTGTGTGGAGCTGGGAGAAGACAGACAAAGACGGCACACTTATGGAGAGGGATAAACCTATCAAAAGTTTTGTATATGATTTCCTTTGAACTGGGTTTAGTTGAGGTCAGTAAAGATATCAGAATGATCTTTATTTTTACTGTGTGTAGTGGGTTAAATAGTGTTCCCCCAAAACTCATGTCCACCCAGAACCTCAGAATGTGACCTTATTTGGAAACAGGGTCTCTGCAGATGCAATTAGGGTAAGGATCGAGACAAGATCATACCAGATTAGAGTAGGCCCTAAATCCAATGAAAGCACTCTTATAAGAGACAGAAAAGAATGCACCAAGACACAGGGAAGAAGGTGATGTAAAGATGGAGGCAGAGACTGGAGTGATATCTCCACAAGCCAAGGAATGCCAAGGATTATTGGCAACCACCAGAAGCTAAGAGAGAGGCATGCAACAGGTTCTCCCTCAGAGCCTCCAGAAGGAATTCACCCTGCCGACATCTTGATTTCAGACTTCTGGCCTCTTAAGTTGTGAGAGAATGCATTTCTGTTGTTTTAAATCACCCAGTTTGTGGTATCTGACATGGCAGTCCTAGGAAACCAATACACTGTACTACCCTGGTGACTTGAGAGGCCTGCCATTAATGAAGAGTGAGGTAACTCTTAAGAACCAATAACACTGGACATACAGTAAATTCTCAAAAATGCTGAACAATGCAGATCATTATAGACACATCCTGGCTAATGACTTATTTTGCTGCCTGAAATCTCACTGGATACTTTAATAAACTTCCACATAGATCTTAGTGACTTTGGCCCTTAGTACTTCAGTCTAAACCAGAGGTTCTCAAAGTGTGATCCCCAACTGGCAGCATCGGATTCACCCTGGAACTTGTTACAAATGTCAATTCTCAGGCCCCACACCAGATCTACGGAATCAGAAACTCTGGGGGGGAGGCCCAGCAAGCTGTGTTTTAACTAACTTTCCAGGGGATTCTGTTGCAGGTTAAAGTTTGAACATCCCTGCTATAAACTACTGCTAGTGTGGCTGCTCTGAAATCAGATATAGTCATGCGTTCCCACCACCCCCCACCCCCCGGCAAAGCTCGAAGTCTTTAGCATGACTTTTCCAAACTGACTGACCCCATTCTGTATTTCTTATCCCAGCTCCCAACGAATTAAAAATCTTACATTCCACACAACTTGTCAACACATAAATATGGCATATTCATGGGCAGTCACAGGTCTGCTGACCAGCCTCCTTCCTACATACCACTTAGTGCAGTTGGTGAGCTTCTGCATCAGCCTCGAAGGCACTGTCCAAGCCTGACTCCTCCCTCGACAGCATCCTCATGCCTCTCTAGAAGGATCACCCATTCCCTCCTCCATGATTCCTTAGTATTTAGTCCACACTTCAATCAGAGCACACATCACAGGATATTCATTATACTAAGTCATTTATATTAATTCATTTATATAATAATTTTGTAAGTGTCTCTCCACACTACATTTTGAGCTTTCTAAGGCAATAAGCCATCTGACTTTGGTAGTAACTGAGGGGGAGTCAGAGGGGCTCCCATTGTAGAGACAAACATTTACTGAGCTCCCACTATGTGCCAGGTACTGTATTAGGTGCTGTTGCTTTTCTGAGAGATGCACTTAAAATTATCTGCTGATATGGACTTGGCCCATTGTAGTCAAAATAGAGAACAAGGCCCGCTAGAGTCTTGGCTCCAATAATTTTGTTCTGGTAGTTTCTCTGAGGTTCACTGAATCAAAAATTATTTGACTTAGTCACAACAATATGATTTTTTTTTTCAACAAAGCATTGAGAATATGTTGTATTCGTAATATATTTGTAATATAAGTTTATAGTCAGACATAGAGAGATTTCCAAATTCTTCACCCTTGAGATTTTGACATGAGTTTAGGTTAAATACAGGGATTCCAAAGGTTCAAGGTTTCTATTTTATATATAAAACATTTAAATCTTCCCTCGTCTCTCTCTCAAATGTAAACAGGATGCGGACAACGATACTGAAGAATGGAGATCATCAGGGAGGGTCTTAGAAAAGTGGCGAGACAACGACATGTGTGATCCCGCCATAGGAAAACGGATAAGTGCCTGCAGAGCTGAGCTAAGGGAACGGTGCAGAAGTTTGGAAAAAACACATAGAAAATGTTAAAATAGTAAATACTAAAATCTTATTTTGACCCAAATTAAAATTGGGTACACAAAGGGGTGTTAACGCAGAGAGGAGTGACAGAAGATCAGTACAACAAATAAATCTGACCAAAATACTCAATTATTTTCTTCTGTGGTAAGAATGCAGGGCTTCATTACCGTATATCTTTGAGGAACAAATTCATTACTTCTCTTTCACTGAAAGATTTTGCTGATACACATAAATCCACCTTTCCTGGGTCATAAATGATCAAGTGCAACTTAAACACTATAAACATGTCCATAAGACGGATTGCATTTACTCATAACAATTCTCAATTCAGTGCTTTCTACAATTTATGTTATATGCTACATATTTTACTGGTTTAAGGATTGTTGGTTTTTAGATCTGTCATCAGTACATATTCACTTGTGTATATCTATCCGTGTAAGGGGGAGAATCGACAATTATTCATCCAAAGAAATATACTTTAACTGGCCCAATTTTAAAGAGTTATTTCTACAGTTCTTTTCAACATGTATTTTTTTCTCATTTTTTTAAAAATAATTTTTATTGTGCTTTAAGTGAAAGTTTATAAATCAAGTCAGTCTGTCACATATAAGCTTATATACACCTTACTCCATACTCCCACTTACTCTGCCCCTAATGAGTCAGCCCGCTCCCTCCTTCCAGTCTCTCCTTTTGTGACGATTTTGCCAGTTTCTAACCCTCTCTAACCTCCTATCTCCCCTCCAGACAGGAGATACCATCACAGTCTCAAGTGTCCACCTGATACAAGTAGCTCACTCTTCATCAGTATCACTCTCCAAACCAATGTCCAGTCCCCTCCATGTCTGATGAGTTGTCTTCGGGAATGGTTCCTGTCCTGGGCCAACAGAAAGTTTGGGGACCATGACCGCACGGATTCCTCTAGTCTCAGTCAGACCATTAAGTACAGTCTTTCTATGAGAATTTGGGGTCGGCATCCCACTGATCTCCTGCTCCCTCAGGGGGTCTCTGTTGTGCTCCCTGTCAGGGCAGTCATCGGTTGTGGCCAGGCACCATCTAGTTCTTGTGGTCTCAGGATGATGTAAGTCTCTGGTTCATGTGGCCCTTTCTGTCTCTTGGGCTCATAGTTATCGTGTGACCTTGGTGTTCTTCATTCTCCTTTGATCCAGGTGGGTTGAGACCAATTGATGCATCTTAGATGGCTGCTTGTTAGCATTTAAGAACCCAGATGCCACATTTCAAAGTGGGATGCAGAATGTTTTCATAATAGAATTATTTTGCCAATTGACTTAGAAGTCCCCTTAAGCCATAGTCCCCAAACCCCCGCCCTTGCTCCGCTGACCTTTGAAGCATTCAGTTTATCCCGGAAACTTCTTTGCTTTTGGTCCAGTCCAGTTAAGCCGAACTTCCCTGTATTCAGTATTGCCCTTCCCTTCACCTAAAGTAGTTCTGATCTGCTAACTCATCAGTAAATAACCCTCTCCCACCCTCCCTTCCTCCCTCCTTGTAACCACAAAAGTATGTGTTCTTCTCAGTTCATACTATTTCTCAAGATCTTATAATAGTGGTCATAAACAATACTTGTCCTTTTGCCTCTGACTAATTTCACTCAGCATAATGCCTTCCAGGTTCCTCCATGTTATGAAATGTTTGACAGATTTGTCACTGTTCTTTATCGATGCATAGTATTCCATTGTGGCAATATACCATAATTTATTTAACCATTCATCCATTGATGGACACCTTGGTTGCTTCCAGCTTTTTGCTATTGTAAACAGAGCTGCAATAAACATGGGTGTGCATATATTTGTTCGTGTACAGGGTCTTATTTCTCTAGGGTATATTCCGAAGAGTGGGATTTCTGGGTTGTATGGTAGTTCTATTTCTAACTGTTTAAGAAAACACCAGATAGATTTCCAAAGTGGTTGTACCATTTGACATTCCCACCAGCAATGTATAAGAGTTCCAATCTCTCCGCAGCCTCTCCAACATTTATTATTTTGTGTTTTTTGGATTAATGCCAGCCTTGTTGGAGTGAGATGGAATCTCATCGTAGTTTTAATTTGCATTTCTCTAATGGCTAATGATCGAGAGCATTTTCTCATGTATCTGTTAGCTGCCTGAATATCTTCTTTAGTGAAGTGCATGTTCATATCCTTTGCCCACTTTTTGATTGGCTTGTTTGTCTTTTTGTGGTTGAGTTTTAACAGAATCATATAGATTTTAGAGATCAGGCGCTGGTCTGAGATGTCATAGCTGAAAATTCTTTCCCAATCTGTAGGTGCTCTTTTTACTCTTTTGGTGAAGTCTTTAGATGAGCATAGGTGTTTGATTTTTAGGAGCTCCCAGTTATCGGGTTTCTCTTCGTCATTTTTGGTAATGTTTTGTATTCTGTTTATGCCCTGTATTAGGGCTCCTAGGGTTGTCCCTATTTTTTCTTCCATGATCTTTATCGTTTTAATCTTTATGTTTAGGTCTTTGATCCACTTGGAGTTAGTTTGTGTGCATGGTGTGACGTAAGGGTCCTGTTTCATTTTTTTGCAAATGGATATCCAGTTATGCCAGCACCATTTGTTAAAAAGACTGTCTTTTCCCCAATTAACTGACACTGGTCCTTTGTCAAATATCAGCTGCTCATACGTGGATGGATTTATACCTGGGTTCTCAATTCTGTTCCATTGGTCTATGTGCCTGTTGTTGTACCAGTACCAGGCTGTTTTGACTACTGTGGCTGTATAATAGGTTCTAAAATCAGGTAGAGTGAGGCCTCCCACTTTCTTCTTCTTTTTCAGTAATGCTTTACTTATCCGGGGCTTCTTTCCCTTCCGTATGAAGTTGGTGATTTGTTTCTCCATCACATTAAAAAACGTCTTTGGAATTTGGATCGGAAGTGCATTGTGCGTAGAGATGGCTTTTGGTAGAAGAGACATTTTTACTATGTTAAGTCTTCCTATCCATGAGCAAGGTATGTTTTTCCACTTATGCAGGTCCTTTTTAGTTTCCTGCACTAGTACTTTGTAGTTTTCTTTGTATAGGTCTTTTACATCTTTGGTAAGACTTATTTCTAAGTATTTTATCTTCTTGGGGGCTACTGTGAATGGTATTGATTTGGTGATTTCCTCTTCAATGTTGTTTTTGTTGATGTAGAGGAATCCAAGTGATTTTTGTGTGTTTATCTTATAACCTGAGACCCTGTCAAACTCTTCTATTAGTTTCAGTAGTTTTCTGGAGAATTCTTTAGGATTTTTTGTGTATAAGATTATGCCATCTGCAAATAGAGATAATTTTACTTCCTCCTTGCCAATCCAGATGCCCTTTATTTCTTTGTCTAGCCTAATTGCTCTGGCTAGGACCTCTATCTAGCACAATGTTGAATAAGAGCGGTGATAAAGGGCATCCTTGTCTGGTTCCCGATCTCAAGGGAAATGCTTTCAGGCTCTCTCCATTTAGGGTGATGTTGGCTGTTGGCTTTGTATAGAAAAAAAATTTTTTTTTTTTTGTATAGGTGCCCTTTATTATGTTGAGGAATTTTCCTTCAATTCCTATTTTGCTGAGAGTTTTTATCATAAGTGGGTGTTGGACTTTGTCAAATGCCTTTTGTGCATCAATTGATAAGATCATGCGGTTTCTGTCTTTTGTTTTATTTATATGGTGGATTACATTAATGGTTTTTATAATATTGAACTAGCCCACTTGGTCGTGGTGGATTATTTTTTTGATATGTTGTTGGATTCTATTGGCTAGAATTTTGTTGAGGATTTTTGCATCTATGTTCATGAGGGATATAGGTGTGTAATTTTCTTTTTTTGTGGTGTCTTTACCTGGTTTTGGTATCAGGGATATGGTGGCTTCATAGAATGAGTTAGGTAGTATTCTGTCATTTTCTATGCTTTGAAATACCGTTAGTAGTAGTGGTGTTAACTCTTCTCTGAAAGTTTGGTAGAACTCTGCAGTAAAGCCGTCCGGGCCAGGGCTTTTTTTTTTTTTGGGAGTTTTTTGATTACCGGTTCAATCTCTTTTTTTTGTTATGGGTCTATTTAGTCGCTCTACTTTTGATTGTGTTAGTTTAGGTAGGTAGTGTTTTTCTAGGAATTCATCCATTTGTTCTAGGTTTTCAAATTTGTTAGAGTACAATTTTTCATAATAATCTGATATGATTCTTTTAATTTCAGTTGGGTCTGTTGTGATATGGCCCATCTCATTTCTTATTTGGGTTATTTGTTTCCTTTCCTGTATTTCTTTAGTCACTCTAGCCAACGGTTTATCAATTTTGTTAATTTTTTCAAAGAACCAGCTTCTGACTTTGTTAATTCTTTCAATTGTTTTTCTGTTCTCTAATTCATTTAGTTCAGCTCTAATTTTTATTATTTGTTTTCTTCGGGTTCCTGATGGATTCTTTTGTTGCTTGCTTTCTGTTTGTTCAAGTTGTAGGGACAGTTCTCTGATTTTGGCTCTTTCTTCTTTTTGTATGTGTGCATTTATCAATATAAATTGACCTCTGAGCACTGCTTTTGTTGTGTCCCAGAGGTTTTGACAGGAAGTGTTTTCATTCTCGTTGCATTCTATGAATTTCTTTATTCCCTCCTTAATGTCTTCTATAACCCAGTCTTTTTTCAGCAGGGTATTGTTCATTTTCCAAGTATTTGATTTCTTTTCCCTAATTTTTCTGTTATTGATTTCCACTTTTATGGCCCTGTGGTCTGAGAAGATGCTTTGTAATATTTTGATGTTTTGGATTCTGCAAAGGTTTGTTTTATGACCTAATATGTGGTCTATTCTAGAGAATGTTCCATGTGTGCTAGAAAAAAAAAAGTATACTTTGCAGCTGTTGGGTGGAGTGTTCTGTGTAAGTCAATGAGGTCAAGTTGGTTGATTGTAGCAATTAGGTCTTCCGTGTCTCTGTTGAGCTTCTTACTGGATGTCCTGTCCTTCTCCAAAAGTGGTGTGTTGAAGTCTCCTACTATAATTGTGGAGGTGTCTATCTCACTTTTCAGTTCTGTTAAAGTTTGTTTTATGTATCTTGCAGCCCTGTCATTGGGTGCATAAATATTTAATATGGTTATATCTTCCTGGTCAATTGGCCCTTTAATCATTAGGTAGTGTCCTTCTTTATCCTTTGTGGTGGATTTAACTTTAAAGTCTATTTTGTCAGAAATTAATATTGCTACTCCTGCTCTTTTTTGCTTATTGTTTGCTTGATATGTTTTTTTACCATCCTTTGAGTTTTAGTTTGTTTGTGTCTCTAAGGTGTGTCTCTTGTAGGCAGCACATAGACAGATCGTGTTTCTTTATCCAGCCTGAGACTCTCTGTCTCTTTATTGGTGCATTTAGTCCATTTACATTCAGCGGAAATTGTAGATCGGTACGTGTTTAGTGTTGTCATTTTGATGCCTTTTTGTGTGTGTTGTTGACAATTTCATTTTTCCACTTATTTTTTTGTGCTGAAGACATTTTTCTTTGCAAATTGTGTGTTCCTCATTTTCATAGTAGTTGAATTTATGTTTGCTGAGTCGTTTTGTTTTTCTTGGTTTTTATTTTGCGTTATGGAGTTGTTATACCTCTTTGTGGTTACCTTAATATTTACCCCTATTTTTCTAAGTAAAAGCCTAACTTGTATTGTCCTATATCACCTTGTTTCCCTCTCCATATGGCAGTTCTATGCCTCCTGTATTTAGTCCCTCTTTTTGATTATTGTGATCTTTTACACATTGACTTCAATGATTCCTGTTTTGAGCGTTTTTTTCTTTTTAAAATTAATTTTAATTTGTTTTTGTGATTTCCCTATTTGAGTTGATATCAGGACGTTCTGTTCTGTGATCTTGTGTTGTGCTGGTATCTGATATTATTGGTTTTCTAACCAAACAATTTCCTTTAGTATTTCTTGTAGCTTTGGTTTGGTTTTTGCAAATTCTCTAAGCTTGTGTTTGTCTGTAAATGTTTTAATTCCGCCTTCATATTTGAGAGTTTCGCTGAATATGTGATCCTTGGCTGGCAGTTTTTCAGTGCTCTATATACGTCATCCCATTGCCTTCTTGCCTGCATGGTTTCTGCTGAGTAGTCTGAACTTATTGATTCTCCTTTGTAGGAGACCTTTCTTTTATCCCTGGCTGCTTTTAAAGTTTTCTCTTTATTTTTGGTTTTGGCAAGTTTGATGATAATATGTCTTAATGATTTTCTTTTTGGATCAATCTTATATGGGGTTCGATGAGCATCTTGAATAGATATGCTTTCGTCTTTCATGATGTCAGGGAAGTTTTCTGCCAACAGATCTTCAACTATTCTCTCTGCATTTTCTGTTATCCCTCCTTGTTCTGGAACTCCACTCACACGCAAGTTATTCTTCTTGATAGAGTCCCACATGATTCTTAGGGTTTCTTCATTTTTTTAAATTCTTTTATCTGATTTTTTCCAGCTATATTGGTGTCAATTCCCTTGTCCTCCAGACCCCCCCACTCTGCATTCCAATTGCTCGAGTCTGCTCGTCTGACTTCCTATTGAGTTGTCTAATTCTGTAATTTTACTGTTAATCTTTTGGATTTCTGAATGCTGTCTCTCTATGGATTCTTGCAGCTTATTAATTTTTCCACTATGTTCATGAGTAATCTTTCTGATTTCTTTAACTGCTTTATCAGTGTGTTCCTTGGCTTTTTCTGTAGATTGCCTTATTTCATTTATGTCATCCCTGATGTCTTGAAGCATTCTGTAAATTAGTTCTTTATATTCTGCATCCGGCAATTCCAGGATTGTACCTTCATTTGGGAAAGATTTTGATTCTTTAGTTTGGGGGATTGTAGAAGCAATCATGGTCTGCTTCTTTATGTGGTTTGATATCGACTGCTGTCTCTGAGCCATCTCTAAGATATTGTAGTGATTTATTTTATATTTGCTCACTGAGCCTTATCTTGTTTTGTTTTCTTTGAATATACATAAATGGGCTAGTAGATTGCGCTGTCTTGATTGTTGTAGCCCTTGAATCACTTATGTCCTATTACCAGCTGTTCTGGGCTGTTACCAGATATATAACCCTAAGAGTCCATTCACTATTCTTGAGTAGAATCGGATTTTGTATCATCAAGTGTGTGACGCAGACTGTCACCTATCCACCTGGAGAAGTAGTGGTGATAGTTGTGTGCACCAGATTCTAGTAGCAGAAGGGGTTCACACTTCAGGGGGGGCAGGATGCTGACAGGCTTCCCCCAAGTGCCAGTGAGGTAGGTGTGCCTCTATTCCTAAAGCACTTTGGTGGGTGGGCTCTGCAGCTGTACCTTAGGCCCCCAATGCAAGTACCTCTACAGATTGGTGGGTGTCACCCTCCTTAGACCCCTAAGGCAGGAGGCTACGTGGTCTGGGGGGAGCTTCAGCCCTCAGTTCCCTTTTGTGGGTCACTGAGGGCTCTGTTGAATACGCAGAGATATCAGACCTGGGAAACTAGTCTTTCCAGTAATCCACTAAAACAATTACAGTCAGATACCTATCAGAATTGCCTTTGCATTATAATAGCCACCTTGTTCCCTGTAGGGATGAAAGCCCAAGACTGTGGATCACATATGCTTGGCTGGAGCTGGTTCTGTATTTTTAGTCCCATTAGGGAAGGATTTTTGGTCCCTGGGTTTTTTGTAGCTGCTTCTCTCAGGCCAGGAGAATGGGTTAGGAAAAGACCAAAAAAAAAAAAAGAAAAGCTGCAGCACACTTCACTCTCTGGCTCAGGAAATTCCAATGTTAATGAAGCCGTCTAGGAAGGGGAGGGGAGGGATCAGATAAATAGGAGAGAGTAGCACCCCGGAATATAGAAAAAGTTATTCATCTTGTTTGGTGATGACTGTTTTATCTGAGATTCCTGAGGGGTGTGTAGCCTGTGTGCGTTGGCTGGGTTGAGATTGCCCCCGAGGGTCAGGCCCCCATCCCGTGCTTGTGCTGTCTCAGAAGCCGTGGTCAGTTCCTCCGCTCCCAGTCCAAAGCCCAGTGCCAAGGTTCCCCTGGCTGGGACGCTGCTCTCCAGGCTCCAAGACCAGTTGCTGCCTCCTGGTGACCTCTCCTCCTGTCAGCCGCGTCACTGCGCTGCCTGCGTGCACTGGCTGGGCTTCCGCCAAGGTCACTTCTGGGGGCTAAGGCTGCATCCCATGGTTGCGCCGTCTCAGGATGCCGTGCTCAGCTTCCCTGCGCCCAGCCCAAAGCCCGGCACCAGGATTTTCTGACTGGGACGCTGGCTCCAGAGTTCGAAAGCAGTCGTTGATTCCCCGTGGTTGTTTGTTCTCAGTCTCTGTCACTCAGGTCAACTCTTTAGATCTGTGTTTCATGGTCAGGGTTCGTAGATTGTCATGTATGTGATCGATTCATTTGTTTTTCCGAGTCTTTGTTGCATGAGGGATCCGAGGTAGCTTCTACCTAGTCAGCCATCTTGGCCCCCCTCAACAACATGTATTTTTAAACTACATTTAGGGGAGCTACCACAAGTTGATAAAAATTAAATTCCTTGTATTTAGCAATTGTTTAGAGAAAATTGTCTAACACCAACCTGATACATACTTAAAAAGTTTTGTCAGATTTTTGCAAAATACGATCTTAAGCATCAACATAACTATGAACACATTTGAAGAAACATGAAATACATTCCACATATATGTATCTGTATAGTAACGAGCACTGATGTACTAGACTTAGTCAAAATATCCTCCCAAACCCAGTGCCGTCGAGTCGATTCCGACTCATAGCAATCCTATAGGACAGAGAAGAACTGCCCCCCAGGGTTTCTAAGGAGCGCCTGGTGGATTTGAACTGCCGACCCTTTGGTTAGCAGCCACTTAACCACTACGCCACCTCAGACAACTGCAAAAAAGGAAAACGAACATACTCTCCGAGGTGGTGGACTTCAAAGTGGAGGAGGCAAGATAACCTATGGGGTGTGGAAAGAAATGACTGGAATTTAAAGTTATGTTTATTTATTTTTATTTTATTCTTTTTGCATTTCTCCTTCTGGAAGTGTTTTGTAATCAATAACTACTACAGTTAGGAAGTTTTAAGCTTTATAAATAACGTAGACATACTGGGTGGGCTTGCTCAGTAAGTTTTCCACTGATAGGTATGCTGAGTGAAAAAATTCAGGGCTCTGACTCTAAGCTGTGACTGGTAGAAAATGAGTTCACAGTAAAGGTCCTGCTCCTTCTGGGACGGCAGAATCTAATTCATTAATTAATTTTACTCAGTGTCTTATGCAATCAAACTATGAACATGTTTGAGGAAACACGAAATATATTCCAAATGAATCTGTATAGTAACAAGCATTAATGTATTAGGCTTAATTAAAATCTCTTCCAGACAACTGCTCCAAATGGAATTAAGCTTTAGGTAGGAAAAAAAGCCAACCCCCCATTAATCACAGCAATATCCTGTAGAGACTGCAACCTGCCAATCAACTACTCCTCGCTCTGGTCCACCTCCAGAATTGCCAGCTCCTTCTGAGGACAGACAGTGCCAGTACATTCTGATTTCTGGTGGGTATGTTCACCCCACATGTGCCAAATCTGTGGGTCATATATACCGTGACTGCTTGTAACCTCTTGCTGATCTAGTTCACCTCTTTTCTGGATCACTTATCTATAGGCTCAGGCTGGACTCTGGGGTCAGTCATTCTGCCTTGGGAGCCAGCACCACAAAATCCTTAGCTCCCTAGACCTGCCAGTGGAGCCCATCGGAATAATCCAATCATCGGTCAGCTCATGTTGCCAGCGTTCTCTACTTCATATGTCCCAGGATTGCTAAAGATGGGACCCCAAGGAGGGCAGAATGAACTTACAGGAAACGTACGTTATTTACCTCAGCAGCATCTTCCCTATGTAGGAATGCTTCCAAATCACATTCTCTGTGGTGGATACTTCAAAATGTTTACACTTACAATCCTCACAATGATTTTTTTCTTTATTGAGATGACTATGGTCACCCAATACCACCTCCCTGAGCATCCTTTCAGCTTATCTCAAAATAATGTAGCTATAATGATGCTATAGCTACCTTCATTCTCCTCTTCCCTTCAAAACGTTTCTATCTTCACTTAATTTTCCTTGTTTGCTTCTGCTTCAAAAGAGAGCACCTCTTCGAGGTTAACTCAGAGCTGTACTTTATCTATTACCAATTCATAACGTATACTTTTCTGCCCTCAGGCCTCTGTCCGCACTGTTAGAATACTCTCTAACAGTGCCTAGAATACTCTCTCTCTCATCTCCACTCACTGAAATCCACCCATCTTTCTTAAGCAACAAAAAATCTTCAGTCAATCTTGACATCTTCCTGATTACCCCTTTATGACCACATTTTCTCTGTATTGTTCTTTTTCTGCACGCATCTCCCCCCCTCCTCCATTTTAATGTCCCTGAGTGCATGAACTCCTTATTCATTTTTTGTTCCTTACCTCAGTGCTTCTAGTATGGATATGTGTGTGTGTGTGTGTAGTATGTGTGTGTGTGTGCGTGTGTGTGACAAGCATTAATGCATTAGCTTTAATTAGAATCTCTTCCAGGCAACTGTTCCAAATGGAATTAAGCTTCAGGTAGGAATAGAGGCCAACTTCCCATTAGTCATAGCAATATCCTGCAGAGACGGCAACCTGCCAATCAATTATATATAATACTTGTTAAATAACGAATCAATGAATATAATGGAGATAGTGGAGCCCGAAGTATCTTTTCAATAAATACTCTTCTACTACATTTTCCAATTCCTTTTCTACACAAACTGTGGCAGCAGAATGACCTGTTCTCTAGTCTGTTCCTGATTTATGTGTGACTGTGGCAAGTTTTTAGAAAACAGGCATTAGGGGACATAAGGAAGAGGGCTTAGATGTGCCAAACAAAGAAAAAAAAAAACGCCCTTTACCAAATTCCTTTTAAAGAGAACACTCTCTTGAGTGAGAAGAAATACTGTTATAAAGGATTTGGGAAAGAATGGGGTAGGTAGGTATGCCATTCCTAAGAGACACATCAAGGAACAAAAGGTGGCCTCCAAAGTGCCCTTACAAGGATGTGCCCTATTAATTGAAGAGCCTTTTGTTTTCTGAGTATCCTCGTCCCTTAGGTAAGCAAGCTTGGGGATAAAAGCCAAGGAAGTGGGCTAGAGCTGGACTCCTCTGCTTAGTACTGGCAGCAGTTGGAGGGATATCCAGGAAGAAGTGAAAAGACTAGTGCTTTGGGGAGAACACACTTGTCTAAGGGACTTTTTTTTTTTTTTTAAATCATATTTATTTTACTGTTGTTGTTGAGAATATACACAGCAAAACATACACCAATTCAAGTTTCTACACATACTATTTAGTGATACTGATTACATTCTTCGAGTTGTGCAACCATTCTCACCCTCTTTTTCTGAGTTTTTCCTTCCTCATTAACATAAACTCACTTTCCCTTAGGTTTCATCTAATCTCTCAAGTTGCTGCTGTTAATTTGATCCCACATAGATAGTTCTTAAACGGTATTATACTCAAGGCAGACATTTTTTACTAGTTAAGCTAAACTATTGTTTGGTTTTAAAAAGACCTCAGGGGATATTTTGGCTTAAGGTTTAAAGGTAATCTCAGGGCAATAGTTTCAGGTGTTCGTCCAGCCTTCATGGGTCCAGGAAGTATGGAGTCCATGAGAGCCTGAAATTCTCCTCTGCATTTACCTCCCTTTGATTAGGTTTCCTCTATGCAATCTTTGAACGAATGTTCAGTAATGGTAGCCAGCCACCATCTAACTCTTCTGGTCTCATGGCAAAGGAGGCAGTTGTTCATGGAGGCAATTAACCACACATTTCATACCCTCCTCCTATTCCTGTCTTTCCTTCTTCTTTTGTTGTTCCAGGCAAATAGAGACCAACCGTTGTGCCTTGGAAGGCTGCCTATAAGTGTTTTTTCTTTAATTAATTTTTATTAAGCTTCAAGTGAACATTTACCATTCCAATCAGTCTGTCACATGTAGGTTTACATACATCTTACTCCCTTCTCCCACTTGCTCTCCCCCTATTGAGTCAGCCCCAATTTTGCCATCTTCCCTCTCTCTCTATCTTCCCATGCCCCCTCCAGTCAAGAGTTGTCAACACACTCTCCAGTGTCCACCTGATTTAATTAGCTCACTCTTCATCAGCATCTCTCTCCCCCCCACTGACCAGTCCTTTTCATGCCTGATGAGTTGTCTTCGGGGATGGTTCCTGTCCTGTGGCATCAGAAGTTCTGGGGAGCATTGTCTCTGGGATTCCTCTAGTCGCAGTCATATCATTAGGTATGGTCTTTTTATGAGAATTTGGGGTCTGTATCCCATTGGTCTCCTGCTCCCTCAGGAGTTGTCTGTTGTGCTCCCTGACAGGGCAGACATCGATTGTGGCCGGGCACCAACTAGTTCTTCTGGTCTCAGGATAATGTAGGTCTCTGGTTCATGTGGCCCTTTCTGTCTCTTGGGTTCTTAGTTGTCATGTGACCTTGGTGTTCTTCCTTTGCCTTTGCTCCAGGTGGGTTGAGACCAATTGCTGCATCTTAGATGGCCGCTTGTTGGCATTTAGGACCCCAGGCGCCACAATTCAAAGTGGGATGCAGAATGTTTTCATAATAGAATTATTTTGCCCATTGACTTAGAAGTCCTCTCAAACCAAGTTCCCCTGACCCCAGCCCCTGCTCCGCTGACCTTTGAAGCTTTCATTTTATCCCGGAAACCTATTTGCTTTTAGTCCAGTCCAATTAGGCTGACCTTCCTTGTATTGAGTGTTGTCTTTCCCTTCACCCAAAGCAGTTCTTATCTACTGATTGATCAATAAAAAACCCTCTCCCGCCCTCCCTCCCTCCCTCCCTCCCCCCCCTCGTAACCACAAAAGTATGTGTTCTTCTCCGTTTTTTCTATTTCTCAAGATCTTATAATAGTGGTCTTATACAATATTTGTCCTTTTGCCTCTGACTAATTTCGCTCAACATAATGCCTTCCAGGTTCCTCCATGTTATGAAATGTTTCAGAGATTCGTAACTGTTATTTATCGATGCGTAGTATTCCATTGTGTGAATATACCACAATTTATTTACCCATTCATCCGTTGATGGACACCTTGGTTGCTTCCAGCTTTTTGCTATTGTAAACAGAGCTGCAATAAACATGGGTGTGCATATATCTGTTTGTGTGAAGGCTCTTGTATCTCTAGGGCATATCCCGAGGGGTGGGATTTCTGGGTTGTATGGTAGTTCTATTTCTAACTGTTTAAGATAACGCCAGATGGATTTCCAAAGTGGTTGTACCATTTTACAATCCCACCAGCAGTGCATGAGAGTTCCAATCTCTCCGCAGCCTCTCCAACATTTATTATTTTGTGTTTTTTGGATTAATGCCAATCTAGTTGGTGTGAGATGGAATCTCATCGTAGTTTTAATTTGCATTTCTCTAATGGCTAATGATCGGGAGCATTTTCTCATGTATCTGTTGGCTGCCTGAATATCTTCTTTAGTGAAATGTGTGTTCATTTCCTTTGCCCACTTCTTGATTGGGTTGTGTGTCTTTTTGTGGTTGAGTTTTGACAGAATCATGTAGATTTTAGAGATCAGGCGCTGGTCTGAGATGTCATAGCTGAATATTCTTTCCCAGTCTGTAGGTGGTCTTTCTACTCTTTCGGTGAAGTCTTTAGATGAGCATAGGTGTTTGATTTTTAGGAGCTCCCAGTTATCTGCTTCCTCTTCATCATTTTTGGTAATGTTTTGTATTCTGTTTATGCCCTGTATTAGGGCTCCTAGGGTTGTCCCTATTTTTTCTTCCATGATCTTTATCGTTTTAGTCTTTATGTTTAGGTCTTTGATCCACTTGGAGTTAGTTTTTGTGCATGGTGTGAGGTATGGGTCCTGTTTCATTTTTTTGCAAATGGATATCCAGTTATGCCAGCACCATTTGTTAAAAAGACTATCATTTCCCCAACTGACTGACACTGGTCCTTTGTCAAATATCAGCTGCTCATACGTGGATGGATTTATATCTGGGTTCTCAATTCTGTTCCATTGGTCTATGTGCCTGTTGTTGTACCAGTACCAGGCTGTTTTGACTACTGTAGCTGTATAATAGGTTCTGAAATCAGGTAGAGTGAGGCCTCCCACTTTCTTCTTCTTTTTCAGTAATGCTTTGCTTATCCGGGGGTTCTTTCCCTTCCATATGAAATTAGTGATTTGTTTCTCTATCCCCTTAAAATATGACATTGGTATTTGGATTGGAAGTGCGTTATATGAATAGATAGCTTTTGGTAGAATAGACATTTTTACTATGTTAAGTCTTCCTATCCACGAGCAGGGTATGTTTTTCCACTTAAGTATGTCCTTTTGAATTTCTTGTAGCAGAGTTTTATAGTTTTCTTTGTATAGGCCTTTTACATCCTTGGTAAGATTTATTCCTAAGTATTTTATCTTCTTGGGGGCTACTGTGAATGGTATTGATTTGGTTATTTCCTCTTCGGTGTTCTTTTTGTTGATGTAGAGGAATCCAAGTGATTTTTGTATGTTTATTTTATAACCTGAGACTCTTCCAAACTCTTCTATTAGTTTCAGTAGTTTTCTGGAGGATTCCTTAGGGTTTTCCATGTATATGATCATGTCATCTGCAAATAGTGATAGCTTTACTTCCTCCTTACCAATCTGGATACCCTTTATTTCTTTGTCTAGCCTCATGGCCCTGGCTAGGACTTCAAGTACGATGTTGAATAAGAGTGGTGATAAAGGGCATCCTTGTCTGGTTCCTGTTCTCAAGGGAAATGCTTTCAGGTTCTCTCCATTTAGAGTGATATTGGCTGTTGGCTTTGCATAGATGCCCTTTATTATGTTGAGGAATTTTCCTTCAATTCCTATTTTGGTAAGAGTTTTTATCATAAATGGGTGTTGAACTTTGTCAAATGCCTTTTCTGCATCTATTGATAAGATCATGTGGTTTTTATCTTTTGTTTTATTTATGTGATGGATTACATTAATGGTTTTTCTGATATTAAACCAGCCTTGCATACCTGGTATAAATCCCACTTGATCAGGGTGAATTATTTTTTTGATGTGTTGTTGGATTCTATTGGCTAGAATTTTGTTGAGGATTTTTGCATCTATGTTCATGAGGGATATAGGTCTAAGATTTTCTTTTTTTGTAATGTCTTTACCTAGTTTTGGTATCAGGGAGATGGTAGCTTCATAGAATGAGTTGGGTAGTATTCCGTCTTTTTCTATGCTTTGAAATACCTTCAATAGTAATGGTGTTAAGTCTTCTCTGAAGGTTTGGTAGAACTCTGCAGTGAAGCCGTCTGGGCCAGGACTTTTTTTTGTTGGAAGTTTTTTGATTACCGTTTCAATCTCTTTTTTTGTTATGGGTCTATTTAGTTGTTCTACTTCTGAATGTGTTAGTTTAGGTAGGTAGTATTGTTCCAAGAATTTATCCATTTCTTCTAGGTTGTCAAATTTGTTAGAGTACAATTTTACGTAGTAATCTGAAATGATTCTTTTAATTTCATTTGGCTCTGTTGTGATGTGGTCCTTCTCGTTTCTTATTCGGGTTATTTGTTTCCTTTCCTGTTTTTCTTTAGTCAGTCTAGCCAATGGTTTATCAATTTTGTTAATTTTTTCAAAGAACCAGCTTTTGGCTTTGTTAATTCTTTCAATTGTTTTTCTGTTCTCTAATTCATTTAGTTCAGCTCTAATTTTTATTATTTGTTTTCTTCTGCTGCCTGATGGATTCTTTTGTTGCTCACTTTCTGTTTGTTCAAGTTGTAGGGACAGTTCTCTGATTTTGGCTCTTTCTTCTTTTTGTATGTGTGGATTTTTCAATATAAATTGGCCTCTGAGCACTGCTTTTGCTGTGTCCCAGAGGTTTTGATAGGAAGTATTTTCATTCTCGTTGCTTTCTAAGAATTTCCTTATTCCCTCCTTGATGTCTTCTATAACCCAGTCTTTTTTCAGGAGGGTATTGTTGATTTTCCAAGTATTTGATTTCTTTTCCCTAGTTTTTCTGTTATTGATTTCTAGCTTCTTTGCCTTGTGGTCTGAGAAGATGCTTTGTAATATTTCGATGTTTTGGATTCTGCAAAGATTTGTTTTAGGACCTAATATGTGGTCTATTCTAGAGAATGTTCCATGTGCACTAGAAAAAAAAGTATATTTTGCAGCTGTTGGGTGGAGTGTTCTGTATAAGTCTATGAGGTCAAGTTGGTTGATTGTTGTAAGTAGGTCTTCAGTGTCTCTATTGAGCTTCTTACTGGATGTCCTGTCCTTCTCCGAAAGTGGTGTGTTGAAGTCTCCTACTATAAATGAGGTGTCTATCTCACTTTTCAATTCTGTTAAAATTTGATTTATGTATCTTGCAGCCCCGTCATTGGGTGCGTAAATATTTAATATGGTTATGTCTTCCTGATCAATTGTCCCTTTTATCATTATATAGTGTCCTTCTTTATCCTTTGTGGCGGATTTAAGTCTAAAGTCTATTTTGTCAGAAATTAATATTGCTACTCCTCTTCTTTTTTGCTTATTGTTTGCTTGATATATTTTTTTCCATCCTTTGAGTTTTAGTTTGTTTGTGTCTCTAAGTCTAAGGTGTGTCTCTTGTAGGCAGCATATAGATGGATCGTGTTTCTTTATCCAGTCCGTGACTCTCTGTCTCTTTATTGGTGCATTTAGTCCATTTACATTCAGCGTAATTATAGATAAATAAGTTTTTAGTGCTCTCATTTTGATGCCTTTTCATGTGTGTTGTTGGCCATTTCATTTTTCCACATGCTTTTTTGTGCTGAAACGTTTTTCTTAGTAGCTTGTGAGATCCTCATTTTCATAATGTTTAACATTGTGTTTGTTGAGTCGTTACGTTTTTCTTGGCTTTTTTCTTGAGTTATGGAATTGATATTCCTTTTTGTGGTTACTTTTTTTTATTATTTACCCCTATTTTTCTAAGTAAAAACCTAACTTGTATCCTTCTATATCGCTTTGTATCACTCTCCATCTGGCAGTTCAATGCCTCCTATATTTAGTCCCTGTTTTTGATTATTGTGATCGTTTATCTATTGATTTCCATGATTTCCTGTTATGTGTATTATTTTGTTTACTTATTTATTTTTTAGAATTAATCTTAATTTGTTTGTTTTTGTGCTTTCCCTATTTGAGTTGCGTTGATATCAGGATGTTCTGTTTTGTGACCTTGTATTGTGCTGGTACCTGATATTATTGGTCATCAGGCCAAACAATCTCCTTTAGCATTTCTTGCAGTCTTGATTTAGTTTTTGCAAATTCTCTAAACTTGTGTTTATCTGTAAATATCTTAGTTTCGCCTTCATATTTCAGAGAGAGTTTTGCTGGATATATGATCCTTGGCTGGCAGTTTTTGTCCTTCAGTGCTCTGTATATGTCGTCCCATTCCCTTCTTGCCTGCATGGTTTCTGCCAAGTAGTCTGAACTTATTCTTATTGATTCTCCCTTGAAGGAAACCTTTCTTTTCTCCCTGGCTGCTTTTAAAATTTTCTGTTTGTCTTTGGTTTTGGCAAGTTTGATGATAATATGTCTTGGTGTTTTTCTTTTCGGATCAATTTTAAATGGGGTTTGATGAGCATCTTGGATGGATATCCTTTCGTCTTTCATGATGTCAGGGAAGTTTTGTGTCAGGAGTTCTTCAACTATTTTCTCTGTGTTTTCTGTCCCCCCTCCCTGTTCTGGGACTCCAATCACACGCAAGTTATCCTTCTTGATAGAGTCCCACATGATTCTTAGGGTTTCTTCATTTTTTTTAATTCTTTTATCTGATTTTTTTTCAGCTATGTTGGTGTTGATTCCCTGGTCCTCCAGAAGTCCCAGTCTACATTCTAATTGCTCGAGTCTGCTCCTCTGACTTTCTATTGCGTTGTCTAATTCTGTAATTTTATTGTTAATCTTTTGGATTTCTACATGCTGTCTCTCTACGGATTCTTGAAACTTATTAATTTTTCTACTATGTTCTTGAATAATCTTTTTGAGTTCTTCAACGGTTTTATCAGTGTGTTCCCTGGCTTTTTCTGCAGTTATCCTAATTTCATTTGTGATATCTTTAAGCATTCTGTAAATTAGTTTTTTATATTCTGTATCTGATAATTCCAGGATTGTATCTTCATTTAGGAAAGATTTTGATTCTTTTGTTTGGGGGGTTGGAGAAGCTGTCATGGTCTGTTTCTTTATGTGGTTTGATATGGACTGCTGTCTCCGAGCCATCACTGGGAAACTAGATTTTCCAGGTAATCAGCTATAAAAAAATGCAGTCAGATCCCTATCTGAATTCTCCCTCTGGCTCAGGGTATTCGGATGTTAATGGAGCCGCCTGGGGAGGGTGGGGGAGGGATCAGAGAGCTAGTAGTGTAGCACCACAGAATATAGAGCTGATCCCCGCATTCACGCTCCGCCCCCGACCACCAAAAGCCCAGCGGGACGGCTCCCCGGCTGGGACGCTACTCTCCCCGCTCCGAGACCAGTCACTTCCTCCCGGGGACTTCTCCCTCCGGTGCGCCGAGCCGCAAGCGCGCACTGGGTGGGCGTCCCCCGCACGAACGTCTGGGCCCCGCCCTGGGGTCGCTTTAGGGAAATATAGTTGATCCCCCCGCTTGCGCCACGCCCGCTTCCCGCCAAACTCCCGACGGGACGGCTCCCTGGCTGGGACGCTGCTCTCCCCGCTCCAAGATCAGTCACTGCCTCCCGAGTGCTTCTCCCTCCGGCTGCGCTGCTACGCCACCTGCGCCAACCAGCTAGACTCCCTCCCGGGATGTGTTCGGGGGGGTAGGGCTGGGCCCTTTGTCTGTGCCGTCTGCCCCCCTGGGCTCTGCCCCAGATCGGGCTCCGAAGGTCACCTGCCTGGTACGCTGGCTCCTAGTTCTGAAAACGGTCGCTGTCTGCCCGTATTTGTTCGTTTTCCGTCTCTAAGTCTGTGTTTGTTGTTCAGAGTTCATAGATTGTTATGTATGTGATCGATTCACTTGTTTTTCCGAGTCTCTGTTGCAAGAGGGATCCGCGGTAGCGTCCACCTAGTCTGCCATCTTGGCCCCGCCTCCTCTGCCTATAAGTTTTTAATACTGTCTAAGGATCTACTGCTAACCAAAAGGTCTACAGTTTGAGTCCATTAGCTGCTCCCTGGAAACCCTATGCGGCAGTTCTACTCTGTCTTATAAGGTCATTATGAGTCACGAACAACTTGATAGCAATGGGTTTGTTTTTTTTGGATGGGGGTATTTTAAGTTATTTGGTCTGAAATTTGTGAAGCACACCCTTCTCTGGCTCTCCTGAGAGAACGTCAGTAAAGTTTACATAGCTCTCTTTCTGGGAACTCGAAGGAGTGCTGAGCTCTGCAGCCTGGTGGACATAAAAGAGTTTGCATCAGGGGCCATCAGCACAGTAGAGCAAGGCAATAACTCATGCCCACAAAGTGTATAAGAAGTTCCTGGACTGAACAGGCATTCCCTCTCTACTGCAGTGAGCCCAATGAAAGAGGAGCTCCACCAACTGCAAGAATTCTGTCTCTAAGGCTGAGGGAAAAAGCTGGTCCCCAGAAGGTACCTGGACTTAAAGACAGTGCATTGTGCAAGGAGAGAGGCATCTAAGTTAGATCTGTCCTGTCTGTTGGTAATGTGGATAGAACGTGCATAGAGCTTGGAGACCTATCCCATCTATCAGAAACATGGACTGGAGGTGTATGGAGCTTGGAGAACAAAGATTCCCCAAAGTAGGAGACTCACGCAAATACGAGATTATCCAGGAGAAGTCCCACACCCTTCTGTGCATGTGCGTCACTGTCAAGCTCAGAAGCTGCCTCGCAGCCTTTGTCTCCTGAACCTGGTCTGAATATGGCCTGCTAAGGAGAAATGAACCTCACGGTCAATACTGAAGCACACCCAGAATATAGAGAACCATGAAGTGATTTTAAATACACTAGGGCTTTCAAAAAAAAAAAAAAGACCACAATCCAGCCTTCTGCAATAACCAGCAATAACGACTTCTTTATGCTTCAATTTCAGCATCTTCAAAATAGGGGCAATGCCATTTATTTTAGTATACTCATTGGGTAGTTTAAAGGTAAATTTGAGAGAGGGTATCATGGCTCTCTTTTGGTGGTATGATGGCTCTGGGAGTCTGAGGAGATGGATACCTTTCAAATCCAAGATCATTCCTGATAAAGTACTTTTCCCTTCGCCTGTCATCTCTCTGAAGCAGGTGAGGGATTGGTGGAATTATTCTACTTTAAAATTGTAAGAATGACAGCTTGGGCAATTTCCCTTTAAATTACCTAGATATTCAGAGGCCAAGCACAGAATGCAAACTATCTGCAGGTCATCACTAGAGAATTTCATAGTGAAAGGCTCTGGATTAAGACAAACCTGAAGCCTGACTTTAGCTCAGTCACTTACTAGCTGTTAGACTCTGGCTAAGTTACCAAACTCCCCCAGGGCTCAGTTTTTTCATCGAAAAATGGGCCCGTAACATCTATCTTACAGATGGACTGAAAAAAAAAAAAAAAAAACATAAAACAATTAGCAGACTGGGAACTCAGTGGTAACTGCTAGCACTGTTGATGCTTTCTTAATGGAAGACACATGGATGCACTGTTGAAAGGTAGCAACTGAAAAAAAGGGGGGGATTCAAACCATTTTGCATTTATTTGAAAACAGACTTTATCCCAGGAAAGGACCTGTAAAACCCCCCAAATTCTGAGACCAAGAAGGGGCTATTGATATATATTTAAAGGTGAAAAATAGAAATTTGAGGGCAAATGGCAATTTAAGGTATGACTACTTTCCTTTTGGGCTTGTGACTTAACCTCACTTCTTCTTAGTCATTCATCATACAGGTGGTATTGACTTTGTGAACATGGATACAATTTTCCAAGTAAAAGCAATGTAAAAGATTAGCTGGTTTGTGTGAAAACTGTTTTTTTTTTTTTCCTTTTGATTTTTCAGTGGAAGACAAAGTTCTTAAGGAGATGGGAGGTGTTTGGAAAAAAAAAAAAGGACAAAATGTGGTTCTTCAAGTCCTAATGTTTCTTTTACTTGCTAGTTGTGTTAAAAATAGCACGCAAACGGAGAAAGTGAATCCAGGTGGACCATGGCATACGTAGCCCTCCATTTGTCTCGGCTGTGCTAATACACATGCGGGGAGATAATCTATCAAGTTACTAATAAGCAGAGACTCAAACGCCAACACACAACTCCTCTGAACATTTATATTCCATCGTGTGGGGAGTATTTCTAAAAGATGTGTATGTGCACAGTTTATCTAATAGACTGCAGTGGCCCTTATTTCTGTTCTGCCAAATAAAGGGAAATGTCTCTGACTATAAATGTGATTGCTTCAGCTCCCCATCTGCACATTTTCGGAGCATTTCTTCTCCATGCTTCCTGGCAGGACTAGAAAAAAAACTAGCCACCACCAAATTCTGCAGGTTTTTCAAAGCCTTAGCAATAGCCCCAATTTACACATGACCTGTGCTTTGACCAGAATGTGAGATGAAAAGTTAAAACACACAACAAAATAATGGTAAACTCTGAAAAGGTATACTAAAATGAATGAGCAAGGGAACCAGTATGACTCGGTTGACCTGGATCTGACCTGGACGTCTGATACCCTGTCCCATGTACTAGCTGTGCAGCCTCGAGCAAGTCATTCATAATTTCCTAATTGATAAAAGCAATACCCCTATTTTGGTGCATTTTCCATATTTGTAGAAATGTGTGACACGGTGCCTAGGGTAAAAAAAGGTGTTTGGTAGATGTTAGTTCACTTCCTTGCAGAAAAGAGAGCTTGCAAATTCAATTCCCTACAGAAATGTAACAAAACTCAGAAAGGCCCCAAACCCACTGCTATAGGTCAAGTTGATTCTGACTCATGGTTAACTGTATAGGACAGAGCAGGACTGCCTCACAGGTTTTCCAGGGCTGTAATCTTCACAGACGCAGAATGTCACATTTTTTTCTGGTGAAGCAGCTGGTGGGTTAGTACTGCCAACCATTTGGTTAGCAGCCGAGCACTTAAGGATTGTGCCACCACGGCTCATTCAGAGAGGCCCAGTAAGTGTAAAATAATAGGGAGCATAAGGAGTTTACCATATTACCTGAGAATATTCAATTCTGCTACAGAGGATGGATGAAGCTCATAAGAAGGGTTAAGTAGGACAGTAAATATCTCTAGAAGCGTATGAGATACAGGCAAATCCCACAGGACGTGTCAGAATAGCTAACGGGCAAGCAAGCAGCCTGTGAGACTCAGCAGAATTCATAAGACATGTTAAATATAGGCAGTAAGTTGTTACCCTATAAAACATGTCAAAGATCGAATAAAAAAATGTGATGAAACAGATCAGATTGTTACTCAGAGATAAAAAGAGAGGGAAGTGTTAAGTCCTGATCAGGCCCCCTCTGGGCTGACAGCTCCATCACCCCTAAACTGACCACCCATTGGTGACAACAACCTAGCCTCGTCCCATTCTGGCACCACACAAGCTGTACCTGAGAAAAGCAGAAAAAAGCAGGGATGGTTGGCTGGCAAGGGTGAGCCACAGCTGCTGGCCAGGCATACCTGGACCTGCTCTCTCCCATGGTGCAAGCGTGTGTGGCACCCTGACCAGACCTCAGCTCTAATCCTAGAAGCACACCATCAGGGCAGAGGGCTGAGGCAGCAGGGAAGCCCAGAGCACGTAAACATGGGGTAGCCCAGGTCCGTCTGCCTGCTGCCCCACCCTCAGTGTACCAACTTCCACGCCCATTCTCTTTGCTTCTCTGCGTTTGTGTTATTCATTTAATAAACTGTGATAAGAGACTAGATTTGGTCTAAGAGCCTCTCTGTGCCTGTGCCCTTTGGGACATTAGCCTGACAGTGCACCCAGATGTTGCCTTTCATCGAGGTGATTTTCCACCTCACAGGGAGTACCAAGGTCTGTGGCAAAGTGGAGTATAGACGTTCACCGAGTGAGCAGTCACTGTTCAGCTCCGGCCACGTGCCACCATGCAGGAACATCGCCTGGGTTCCCACATCTCCCGATTTTCTACGAGATTCTGGGAAATCTAGACTTCCCTGTCAGATCTCTTATCTTTACATGTTAACAACTCATTCAAAATTCGAAAAAATCTGTTCAGGCCGAACGAAACACATCTTTTGCCTGTCAGTTTGTTCCTGCTGCTACAAGCTGATGCTTTTCCTTAACTACTTTTCAGTTGCTGGTCCAGTGGTTCTTGTCCCATGGTCCTTCAGTTGTAAGAGTAGAGTCTCACTTGAACTGCTACCCCACCATTTGCACTTTACTGCATCTCACCTTCAGGGTCTCTCCTGTTGGGGTTGGTGCGCAGCAGACCTGAGACCTCTCAGTGCTAAGCATCTCTCCAGCTGTAGGCCTAGACTGACTAAAATTGGTAAAACCCGCTGCCGTTGAGTAAATTCCGACTCACAGAGACATTATAGGACAGAGTAGAGCTGCCCCATACGGTTTCCAAGGAGCTCCTGGTGGACCTATTAGATAAACTATTAGATAAACTGCCGACCTCTTGGTTAGCAGCCGTAGCACTTAACCACTACGCTACCAGGGTAAGGGAGGGCTCATATGCTCTATATACCTCTATATACATTTACATTAACTGAAAAGAGGATTACTGCCTCTACTTGGGGTGCTCAATAATTATTTACAGGTGCTCTGGGAGTGTTGTTCTGGAAAACTTTCTTGAGGTTACACTTTCTGGCTATCATTCACTATTTTTTTTTTCTCTCCTTCTCCTCTCTTTCTAAGGCCACTGACCATGAGTTAAGGCAAAATGAGGCAGCATGTTGGTGCAAGAGAAGGAGGCTGTTACTATGGTATGTAAAGCAAGAATCGGATGGTTAAAATCTGGGAATCTTGTTTTGGACATCATATGTTCAAGGTAACACATGTGGTTCCTGACCTGCAAGTGAATCAAAACTGTTGTTGCTGTGTGCTGCTGAGTCAATTCCGACTCACAGTGACCCTACAGGACAGAACAGAACTGCCCCAAAGGGTTTCCTAAACTAATCTTCACAGGAGCAGATCACCAGTTCGTCTTCTCCTTTGGAGCTGCTGGTGGGTTGGAACCACCAACCTTTAGGTTAGAGGCGGAGCACTTAACCACTGTGCCACCAGGGCTCCCTGGACCAAAGCTACCACCAGGGATATTGGTCAAAAGGGTTGGCCTCCTGGAGCTGTGTACAAAAAGGCAGGGACTGGTGCTTTCCCAAACACCATGAGGTTGGTGGGGGTGGGGGGTGGTGACTAGGATGTCAGAGGGCTCCTGAAAGGAGATGAAACTAGAGCATAACTTTCATGAGCAGGGAACTGACAAGTGACCAGGGGCTCAGGACAACGTCCAGAGGGCGGACAGTGGGCATAAACATCTACCTCTTCTTGAAGAAGAGCCAAAACTAAACTCAGCTAATTAAAATAATCTGTGGGTGTTGGTGACTGCCCAGAGTGAAGACGCATGTGTGTATGCTTGTGTGTTGGAAGGTAAGGTTGAGAAAATGGAGAGAAGACAGGGAGAAAACAGATGGGAGAGACTGGCATTCTTGGACTCAGGCAGAAGGAAGAAGCACAAGTTAGCCACATGCATGCTGGATGGCTGGACAGCCAGCTACACCACAAGGACGAGCAACGGGCAAGATGACTGAATCCATCAGCGCAGACAGAGCACAAAGGGGTCCCAGTCCCTAGGAGTTGATTTACATAGGACATACAGTCACCAGGTCAGAGAGAACACCTTGTGGACCAGGGATACGCTGGTGGTCTAGATTTGCTGGGAAGGGATATGTTGCTGAGGAATCTTTACTGGGTGACCACTATCGGTCAGGCACTGTGTGAGGGCAGAGGAGTCAGTGTTGCACAAGACTGATCAGGTCCCATGGAGCTTCCATTCTTCTGGGGAAGGCAACCCAGCAATGACAGAAAAAACAACATGACCATAGGCTGTGGCATCCGCTGTGAGGGGATGGCCAGTGGCAGGGGCACTACCATATACAGCAAGAGGCAGACCTGAAAGCAATCTTCTATAATGGCTGCTTTTATGTTTTACAGGAATAAAAACTCTCAGGAAACAAAATTAAAAAAAAAAAAAAAATACACCAGTGTTGGCTTATTTCTTAATATCACCATGCTGATATGTAAGTTAAAAGACAGAATTCTGAACAAAGCTAGAAACATCTGCTTTTTTCTCCATGATATAAGAGTATAACAACCTCTGTTGGCCTTAACCATGGACTTCCCAGGCTGCTGCTTTGTATCATGCTGAAATGTAACTTAAAACTAAATCCTGCCCAGTCTGGTCCGGGCTAACTGAAAACGGCAAACATAATGTGGTGTAACTGATCTTACGTATTAAACACTGAAGAGGATTTGAAGCCAGAGTTTTTATTGACTGTGTATTCCAATTAGCAGAATTGCTCCTGACAATCGCAGTTTGATCAAGTGCACATTTTGCAGGTACATCCTGCTGGCCAGCAGGTGACATTCAGCAGCATTTAACACAGAACATGTTCTACTTGGAGACCAGTGAGACAGGCTCACCTTTAGCTTTCCTGCCTTGTCTCTGACACCAATCAGCAGGATGGACCTCTTTCTGGCCATGTGGACACAGTTCCAGAGGACCCGCTAGAAGGTGCAACTTCAGGATGATGGGAAATGATACCCTTGCTCAGAAGTTCCCAGGAACGTGACCTTCGGGGACCAGTAAAATAAGGGCAGGGGGCCGACACAGGGCTAACAGCTGTCTGTACTGTCAGGTAGAAACGTTAGAACAAACCAACACCAAGAAGAGAGAGATGAAAATACAAACTGGTACGTCCATACAATTGACTGCTATTCAGCCATAAAGAGAAACAAATTACTGTTACTCTCAGCTTCACAGGTGGATCTCTACAATGTCACACTAAGGGAAAGCAGTCAGACACGACAGAGGAAACGTGGTATGATTCCATTTTTATGGCATTCTAGAACAGACATGGGTGATCTATAGTTACAGAAAGCAGGTTCTTGCTTGCCTGGAGGCTGGAGATAGACACTGGCTGCAAAAGGACATAGGAAACTTTCTGGAGTGACTGCAACGTGCTAGATCTTAATTGGGATGGTGGTTACATGGGTGTGTACGTATGTTAAAACCCACCAACAATACTTAAAATGTAGTATGTATGTAAATTATGCCTTAACAAAGTTGATTTAAAAAAAATCAAATATGACCAAAAAACAAACAACACTCCATCTACCTATACATTATCACACAGGTATTTCATAAAAGAAAGTTCTTTTTAGTCTTCCCCAAAATAAAGAAGGTATAAAAGACAGTCCTTGTGAATTAAACATAGTTTAATGAAAAGCTCTGATTTTATAATTTTAAAGCATCAGAAAACGAGCTTTTGGAAGCCATGCTCTCTCCCTCCTTGAGCCCCAAACTCCACTCCCTATACCCTACCTCCAATGCCTTTAACATGCTCATCATTACTTCATTCAGCAGTGAAGACAGAGTTTGGAGCTACCAGACTGGAGCTTCAAATGACATGTGGCCAGGAAGAAGGAGTGATTTAAATGATTGCTAAGTTCTATATAAGGAAGAGGCGAGCAGAAAAGGACAGGGAGGTAGCAGGTGGGAATGGGTAAGGAAGAAGTTGGGGAAAAAAAAAGAGAGAGAGAGAGACAGCCGGGGTAGGTCACATCTCTCTGCAAACTGTCTTCTTGCAGACTCCCTTGGGCCTGCCTTGCGAACTCAGCAAGTGGAGATTCTCACCAAAGAGACCTTTGTGCATTCACACAAGTTAGCCTGGCTCCTTAAAAGAACAAGCAGTAACCAGCAGCAAGGTACACAGTTAATAGGGTCTCACATGGGGGGTGGTTTTGGGGGGTGTGTCAAGACCCTGCCAAGCTGATTCCAGAGGGCACAGCACCTTGCTCTGTGTATTTAGGCCCCCAGTAACACGATGTCTTAAAGACCTTTAAGACCATCATGGGGAAGGATGGAAAATGAAAATTGATTTTTTTTTTTAAGAGAAGCAACTAGAATTTTTCTAAAGTATAAAGTTCAATAATATAAAATATCTATACACACTAACATTAAATATTCTTTCATAAAGGCCTACAACTAAATAGAAAATGGTTTCTTTTAAAAATAATAATTTTTACCTTAGCCTTCTTAAACCCTCTAGCTCACTAAGAGAAAAATTTAGCAGTAGCCAAAATACAATCCTATGTGTGACTATTTCTTCTAGGAAACATTGACTATATTTGAAATTTACAAATGATGGATGGAGGAAATTGGAATACTTAATTTTTAAATTAAAAACTCTGAGAAAGAACAAATAACCAAAAAAACCCCACAAGACCCACATGAAGACACAGTTGCACATCAAAAGTCATTAAGGGGATTCCAAGGGTAAAGTCTCCTTCATTCCCTAAACCCTTTTATTTTTATTTATTTATTTTTAATATCAAACATGTATCCAGCACTTAGTATGTGACAGGCACTGCTCTAAGTGCTTCACGTATATAAACGTACACGGCCCTCACACAACCAACCCAGTGGGGTGGGTTTTATTATCTCCGTTTTACCCGTGGGGCACAGTGAGGCTGCGTGTGTGGCTGAGGTTACCTAGAGGAGACGGCCAGGACACTGTTGTAACCAGTACATTCCAATAGCTATGCCTTTGCCGGAGCGAGACCACTTTTATTTGTTTTGTTAGACTGTGTTTCTAGTTCCAAGCCCTGATTTCTCTGTGATGGGGTGTCCCCTGGAGTACGGGGCGCACCTATCTGTGAACGCATCAGGAGGCCCCTCCTAAATGGAGAATGAGGAACTCTCCAGGCAGGAGCTAACAGTCCATTTCCAGTGCTCGTGATCACACACCTATGATGAGCACAAAAGGCAGCAGAACAACACCGCACTTTCAGAACTTTGCTTTGATAATAAGTTCAAAGAATGTACAAGTCTTTGGATTTTGGGTATTTTGAAGTGAAAGCCTAGATTCTGAAAGGCCCCATATGGTTTCCTGTATCTGCTGTCTCCAACTCGCCTCTACAGTAGCACCTTTACATTTGTCGCCAGATCTGCGTATCATCTGTACTGTGATTCGCTTGCAATTTTTACTTAAATCAACTCAGTTAAAAAATAAATTGTCTTCTTTATCCATGTCTTAAGTTCTATCTGTGAAATCTTCAATTGTAGATGATAGTTGTCTTGTACTAACACATTTATCTATTAAAATAGAATAAATCCCCATACCGATTGAAGTCATCGCATGCCTTCCAATGCTATGAGTTCTATTAGAGAATTCTGAGCTGTTGAAAGCCCATCCTTTACTCGCTAATTCAGCAGTGCGTAAATAATGCAAACACACCCGCAGAAAATGTTTACATATATATATATATATATACACACACACCATTACAAGGAGCCCCGGTGGTGCACTGGTTAAGTGTTTGGTTGCTAACCAAAAGGTCCAAGGTTCAAATCCACCAGCTGCTCCAGGGGGAAAGATGTGGTGATCTGCTTCCATAAAGATTATGGCCTAGGAAACCCTATGGGGCAGTTCTACTCTGTCTTATAGGGTTGCTATGAGTTAGAATTGACTCAAGGGCAACAGGTTTTTTTTTTTTTCTTATATATATACTCATACATGTACAAACAGAACTACACACACACACCTTTCAGAATGGCTGAGAACACCTGGAAAGGAATTTAACAGGAATTGGGCATTAGGTTAGGGCACTGGGAAGTACTAGACAAGGACATGGTACCACGTTTTAATAAGAAACCACAGAATCTGCCTGGCATGTTAACAACAACAACACACAAGCACCCAGGCACCAAACGTTCTCAACACAAACCTCAAATATATAAATTAATGACCAAGTTTAAAAAAAGAAATTTAGCATATGGAGATAAAAACCTAGACATCTGGTTAATTAGAAGTTATTTTGCACTGTTTCTTCAGGAAGACTGAAAAAGGTGAATCCCTGCAGGGAGAAATCCCCCAGGTCCCAGGGGATACCCTGAGGTACATCAGCAGTGGGGAGGTAGCACTGGTCAGGCCCCTTCCCCTGAGCAGCTCTCTCCCTGTATCTGCTTTCTACAGTGCTCTTCAGCACAAGGTAGTCTTTGAACAAAGGGCTTCTCAGGTAAGAAGAACTGTGGAAACAACTGGTGTCTATAATCTCACTTTGCCAATGGGGAAGCTGAGGCTCAGAAAAATTAAAAGACTTACTTAGGGTCACTCATCAAAGTGCAAGAGAACCAGAGTCTACAGAACTCAGCATCTAGATTTCCAATCTGGTGTTATCTGAACAAAACCACCTCCCAGAATACTCTCGGGCATTAATACACTGGTGACACTGGTGAACTTCATTACATCAGTGCCCTCACCTATCCTTGAACATGAAGAGGTCCTTGGGGAGGGGATGGTGGCCGGTAGCATTTAATGAAGTGTTATGAGTCAACGGAAATAAACTAGAAATAAAGGTGAAGTCATTATTTCGGAAAGTATGACGTAAGGAAACAGGCGCACATCCCTTCCTGCAAAGTTGTATAAATCAAACGATGCTTAAAACAGATTAGGAGAGTTTCTGAATTAATAGTAATAGAAACAACAGCAGCAGCAGTAATAACAATATTAACAGCTATCACTCATTGTTTATTATATACTAGCCATTGGACTCAGCACTTCACATGTACTAATATCTCTGTGACATAAATATTATTTCCATTTTACAGATAAGAGAATTGAGTCTGAGCCCATGGGCAGGTGACCAACTGTCCTGGTGTGCACTGGAAGTTCTATGTCCTGGGAAACCCCTCAGCCCTGAGCAAACCAAGATGGTTGGTCACACAACCTATGGGCTGGTTAAGTGTAGGAACTGCCCAACTACCCAACCACCACTACCTTTTATGGGTCTTCACATACTGGGATTAAAGAAGGGTGTGACTTGTGTCTTATGAAACAAGATATTCACTTGTAATTTCATCATTTCTTATAAAAAATTAAACAGAAGGCACTCCATAGCATCAAACACCCATTTCTCCAGAAAGGTAAAGAAGGCACACTTACCTTGACCTCAAACTCGAAGTGCTCATCCTTTCCTTGTCCGCAGAGAACATAGCGTGGAATACTAATTTTAATTGGGTCCTTCAGGTCGTATGGCTTTGCTCCCAAAGAGCGAGAAACCATCCGCTATCAAAGGAACATCAGATAGGGAGAACAAAGAGAAACCAGGATCACTCCACTGACAATACTCTGCTCAGGTAGAAGAGAAAAAATGTGTTTCATCTAGAGAAAAGAACATCAAATCTGTGGAGTTTATTTAGAAAAATGAAGGCTTCCTTTGAAAGAAAAATGCTAAGTCTCTCTTACAACAAAAGACCATTCTTTAGGTATACCATTCCAAGAAGTTAGGGCAAAAGCACTTCAAAATGTTGTCTGGCTTTGAAGTTCCTTCCCATTTATAAGAACAAGTAAAAAAAGGGGCAGATTACATATTCTGGCTTTAAAAAAAAATCACTATAAACCAGATTCCTGTCTGAAAAATCTTGACCATCTGACAAACTTTTTTCTTCACAGACTATCAGACTGCTGAACATAAAACTGCAAAAGCTGGAGATTTTATTCAAATTTACTTCATTTTAACTTCTAGGCATTTTTATAAGCCAGTCTGGTGTTGAAAGCTCTTTACATCACAATTAAAACAAATCCCAAGTATTTTCTTTAGGTGCCATTTGATCAAAAATCATCAATATGGTCTGACAAATATTTATGATCTGGATAGTGGAAAGCCAGAAGAGTTTCAGGAAGACACATTATGAAAAAAAACGAATCTTCAAAATGAGTTTTCTTGAGTGAGAACAAGAGAAAAATCTCTAAACAATTCGTATAGTTTGCACTAACTTGGAGCTTTAGAAAACATGTTTCGGGAGTAGTAATAAAAAAATAATAATTAGAGTTGGCACATGTTGAATACTTACTGTATACCAAGAACCGTGTTAAACCATTTATATGCAGTGCTCCACTTCAACCTCCCAATTCCCCTCTCAGGTATTAACCATTATCAGCCCTACTTATCAGATGAGAGGCCAAGACTGAGAGTTTAGGTAACTTGACTGAGGCAAGCACTAGAGCCAGGGTTTGGCTCAGGCTAATCCAGAACCCACCGTTATCATAAAATTTCATTCACCTGAGGTAAATCCAGCTAACAAACACGTCAAACATACACAGAATTGAAAACGAGGGAAAGTCCATGATTATGCAGTGAAACCCACTCATTTGACTAAAAAGAAAACAGTGGACAAAGAGTTCTCTTTCTCCCAGGCACAAAGGGTCGTAGACCCTTGAATCCTCAACCAGGTGTAACATGGACAACCCATGTGTGTGTGAAGGCTCAGATTTCTGGAGGACATAAAGGCTCATGCTTTCTTTGAGATTATGGCTTTCACTCTAGCTTTGGCACGATATGAAATCACCGAAGTCTTTTAAAATATCTTAATCTGCTCCCCTCCCCCCTATGGCTGGTCACCCAAGACAAGAACCGTTAATTGCTTATTACAAAGGCGCGATTCTATTTAGCTGTCCTCGGTATCAAAAACCACAGTGGAAATTCTTCTTAAAATGAAGGTTTCTTAATATGTCGATTACCAAAGACCTTCAATGGACTGAAAGTCCACTGCCAAACTTCTTTAAATGTAGACATTTCCTGACACATGGAATATATTCATCTATTTAAAAGTAAAAAGGGAGAGAAATAATTTTGTGATCTTATTTTCAAAGAGCACATTTAATGTTAAGAAATGTTTTTGCCAACAAGCGCCCTGGCTTAGTCATGTGGTTCTTGTTCTGCTGATTAAACCCTAAGTCTTTATACGTCTTACTTAATAACTATACTCTTCAGGAATGAACATAATATCTATATCTGATATAGCTCTTGGAGAATCGATTTGTTGCAGTGTGTGTGTATGCATGTGGGATTTAGGTTGGGAGCTGTGGAGTAAGGATCATGTTATAGCTAGGGACGGCCTCTCAGCAAAAGGGGAATGCTACTATAGAGACTTCAAGCAACAATTAGCAACTGATAACACTAACTGAGAAGGGAAGATCCACTCATTCCACCTTAGGAGGAACCTGAACACTCCCTACAGATTAGACCAAAAGGCTAACACTGTGGCTGACTTGGTGAGGAGCTGTCTCTGTAGAGTTATAAGTGCTGTCCTAAGAAATGAGAAGGAGGAAAGGGAGGAAGGAAGAAAGTAACTTATCATCTCCCTTCAACTAGGTATGAACAGTAATAGAAACAAATTCTTAAACATCACAAAACCTTGTTGAGAAACCATTAGTTTCTTTCAAGTTTATCTACTAGGCTCTTGTCACGTAGTTGTCACACGAGTATTTGCTGAAGGAGAAGTCCTGGAAGACAAATTTTACCTTTTCACAATTTTGCTTCAGGATCCCTCTACTTATATACTCAAACTTTTCAAGGTCAGGTGTATTATTGGTTCTTGAAAACGCATAGATGAGAATATCAAGAAATATAATACGTTGGTACTGTAACTCTACCATTATCTGCTCTCCTGAAGCAATCACATGGAATGGACTTGGGATTCCAGCTGGTGTTCACTTCAGAGATGCCAAAAGAGAGAGAAGACTCAGAACTAAGGCTCAGCTCTAGGACTTGGTCTCTGAGTGACTTACTCTCCCTGCACCTCAGTCTCCTCCTCAATGGAAACGGGCATGACATTTATCAAATTCCAACTCTATGGTAGGAACCCAACTGTGAACAAGACAGAATCCCGCATTTGTGGGAGTTACAATTAGAGGCCGACTCCAAAAAACTGATGGTTATATAGCATAGCGGGATTAGAAAGTTGTGATGGGGGACTGAGCAAGACTGTGAGCATGCACACTGCTATCTAAAGGTCATGAATTTTGCTGACGGAAGGTTGAGGTCAAAACTGCCCAGGTATATTCTGCTAGCTAAGCAACGAAACTTAAGTTCAACTTTCCAAATGCCTTTTTCTAAAGGCACCCCCTAGCATATACAATCAAACAATGATATCCTTTAATGAGCACCAACACTGTGCCACACATACAGCCAAATCCTGAAAATAAAATACAACTTTCACAAAGTATTTGTAATTTCTAAGACCTTTAGTTTTAAACAAAGATTTGGTTTTTCCATTTTACCTTAACTTTCTCTTTTTTATAAGTCATATTTCAAAGCATGATTAAGACTATAACTGATGGCCTCGTTATTACATGAGCATGTTAAGACTGGAAAGTTGTCTATTCCCAGTAATGTATAATTGTGAAATTAATTCGTAATGAAAAGAAAGTTGCTTGAATCTTAGGTTCGTATATCCTTTACAGAAAAAAACTCTGCCTTTTTTTGTTAACTTCATTCATCACATAGATTAAGTAGGTAATAGTTCTCTGGGAGGGAAAAGATCTTATAATGTTTATGTAGCTTGCCTAAATCTAGGACAGCCCTTTACATACTGGTACCTGCATGTGTATCTCAGTAAGTGATCCTAGACTGGGTACAGGAACCACTGCCCGCATCAGGTCCAGACAGTGTGCTGTAACTGAATGCTTTGCTGGGAAGGATATTTGTCTTATTCAGCTTGTTTGGGCCTAGTAATATTATCAGAGTTCCCACTATCATCTTGGCCACAGTTTACTATAATCTCACAGATTTAATAAAATATTTAGTAAAAGTGTACAGAAATAAACAACTGTAAAACTGAATAAAATACAACTATAGATCTCATGACATCTGACCAAAAATACAAATGCATAGATAAATGGATAGATCAATAGATAAACAGATGCACAGGTAGAAAGTACGCGTTTCCACCAAATGATTGCTGCAATATAATTTAAAAAAATAACTTTATAAAGTCTGTCATGAAAGATGTAGAATTTCCAGGGTACAGTGTGAATGATTCTCGCCATTTTCTTCAACTAAGTTTATGTTGGGCAGGAATGAAAACTAACATAAATGTCTCCTAAATTTACTTATCTTTAATATTTAGTTTTATTTCTGGTAAAAATATACACACCAAAACCTGCTCCTATTCTAGTTTCTAGACACAAGGACCCATGACATCGGTGACATTCTTCACGTTGGGTCAGCATTCTCATTTCTGCTCAATTGTTTCATTTATTTACACTCTCTGCCCCCAACCTCCTTATTTATGCTTTAAAATAGCTGTTGACTCTTTGGTCTTTTATAATTTTTTTTTTTTTTAATCACAATACTCAAGGGTGACAATCTTTACTCTTTGGGCTCAACTGTTACTGCATTTAAAGGTGACTTCAGGGGATAGTTTCAATTCAAGGTTTGAAGAGCAAGCCAGGGTCATAGTTTCAGGGGCTCATTCTGCCTCAGCAAGTTCATTAAATCTAGATTCTTTAAGAATTTGAAGTTCTGTTCCACTTTTTTTCCCCCTTTTAATCAGGAATCGTCTATTGTGTCCCTGATCAGAGCATTCAATGATGGTAGCCGGGCACCATCTAATTCTTCTGGTTTCAGGGTGGTGGAGGCAGTGGTTGATGGAGACCATTAGTCCTGCAGTCCAGCTCCTCCTAAATTTATTTTTGCTCTGAAAGTAGCTGTATCTTGATTTTATACTAGACAAGTAAATGTACACAGTATCACATTATATTCCATTACTTAGGGTGCTTTTAAAGTTAAATGGCATTCTTTATTTTGGATTCAGTCGGTTTCTCTACACGCAGCAGAGAAGAATCTTAGATTTGGAAGGCGACATTGGCTACACATCATAATAGGAGGTAAAGAAACATGAAAAGTGGCATGTTTGAAGCACCTCTCTGAAGCAGCTCCAGTGTGGATAAATGCAGAGGACATTTCAGGGCACTTTTAAATGCACAGCAGAATGGTTTTACTTACAAATAAAAAGTCAAGAAAAAATACATAATTGGTAACTTGAATTGTTTCTGTGTATAATAAGCATCATCTTTTAAAATAAAAATACAAAGAAATACTTTCTCATAACTTTTAATGAAATAATATTCTTGTGTCAACAAATATGCCATTTTCCATTGTAGGTAAAACACTGCAGCTGGTTCTTAGCCAAAAGAAACAGGCAGAACACAGGCTACATTTTAAATATTCAGATTAGAAATTTCTCTGTCTCCTCGTGGTATCTATTTCAAAAGGGACAAATAATGGAAATTAACAGGGAGTGGCATTGACATCCACTCAGATTACTATCGGGCACCACAGAGGGCTCGGGATGGCCCCGCTCTAAATGGAGTCATGAACATTTCTCCCTAAGCACTCTAATTATGTAATGGATCGATGAGTTCAGTATATGCTTGACTATGACAAGGTCAGACCTGAGGACTGCCGTCTAATTCCCTGGAGCTCATATTCAAGCTTTGTTTCTAAAAGTACAGGTAAACCTGGGTTTTCTCAGATTTAACAAAATTACTCTCTCGTTTCCAGCAGCGCACATAGTTCTAATACCGCCCTTTTTCGACCACGCATGTCATTACAATTTTAATTACAGCTACTATTTATCAAACACTTACTACGTCCCAAAGGTTTGAAAATGGGGAACTGGGGCAGGCGAGATGGTGAGAATGTTACATTCTCAAATACAAACCATGTTATAAGAAACACGGAACACAGGTAACTTGTGTGAGCAGGTGTAAATTATTAGTATGGTGAACAGCCAAGACATGTCTTATTCATCTCCAGAAGGTGAAGTCTACTTATGTAGTGTAGGGACCTTGTCTTTATTCCATGCTACCTTTGAAGGCTTAGGAAATACAAGTGAACTACATTTTGCTGAGACATGTGGCCACACATGCTTCAACACACCCTGACAGTCCCTGTCAAGGTCAGGGCTTAATAACAGCCTGACTTGAAGAAATGAGAAAATTCACATCAGGAAAAAGAAATACAGGCTTTCAAAGAAAAGAACATTTATTGTTATATATCCTTGGGGATAAACTGGTGGCATAGTGGTTAAGAGCTACAGCTGCTAACCAAAAGGTCAGCAGTTCAAATCCACCAGGTGCTCCCTGGAAGCACTAGGGGGCAGTTCTACTCTGTCCTATAGGGTCGCTATGAGTTGGAATCAACTCAATGGCAACGGGTTTGGTTTTGGTTTTTTCAGGGATAAGCTACCTGAAAAAAAATAACTGACAAACTATTTGGACCCAGGTGCTTAGAGAATCCCTTGAGCTTAGTGGTCTTAGGGTAAAAGGTTAGCAGGACATTGCCAATCCATGATTCTTACTGAAAGAAATGACTTCTCCCACATGGATCCGAGCTGACCAACACTGTTCCAAGGATGGTAGATAGTGGATATGTGATGAACGTTCAAACTTGGAATTACTAAAAATATCACCACCTTTCCCTAGATCATGAAAGACTAGTTAGTGCCTTTAGAGGTCCTCATCTCTGGACAACCCATAATTAAACAGCTGATTTAAAGGAGACTAAATTTTTGGTCTACTGTGACTAATTGGGAGACCTGGTGGCACAGTGGTTAAAAGTTTGGCTGCTAACCAAAAGGGCGGCCATTCAAATCCACCAGCGGCTCCTTGGAAATCTTATGGAGCAGTTCTACTCTGTCATACAGGGCTGTTATGAGTCAGAATTGACTCAAAGGCAGTGGGCTTGTTTTTTTTTTTTTTTTTCTTTCTTTTGTGGACTAACTGATTCCATGGCAACAACTGCTATGTGGTTCTCTTCACCAGACATGGATACAGATGCTTTAAGGCCCTTAGGAAGGAAAATCAGGTGTTCTCCCTTCTAGTTCTACAATCTCTTTGGTTAACTATGACAAAAAAATGCCACACATTTTCACTCAGTGATGTATGCCAAGTCCTTGCTATGATTCAAACGCTGCTGAGTTCTGATTCTGAAGTCCAGGAGGAGAAGGGGGGGCAGGTATGCTTCTACAGAGCAGAGCCGTTTCAACCTACTTGCAAACCATTAGAGAGCAATAAAAGCTTTTCCTTTTTTTTTTTGAATGTCACTGAGATGTTGGACGCTGTTTGTTATTCGGCAACAGCTGACTGCTAACATCCATGACAACAGATATTTTAAGGAATAAAATTCATACAAGATGCTTACTGAAAATGTGTAACTAAATTAACAAAAGACCTTATAAGACAGTGAGCTGTTTGACCATCAAAGAAGCATTAATAAAAGAGGCTCTTGTCTATTTATCAAACAAAGCTCTACATCACCTGGAGTAAAGCATGGAAATAGAATTACTGTAATTACTTGTTCTGTAAGCCTTAAGTGTTCTCCTCCGAGGGGATGCACACACATTTTTTTCAGCAATAAGAAATGAGGAGACAAACTGTTTTGAAATGTTTTTCAACAAAGACTAAATAAATTCACCCTGCGAAGCACGAGTCTGCAAAAACATGCAGCTGTGAGCAAAACGGATTTTAATCAAATCCAGACGAAATCACTATTTCAAAAGTGCTCAAAGAGGTATTATCTAGAATGAATCAATAAGTCCCACAAGGCAAATGTTCATGCCTCTATTACAACACTGCTAAATGCCATATAACAAACTATGTACGTACTTATGTTCTTTTGATTCAAAACCTGATTACAACTGAGACAATGTTACACAGGTTGGACACCTAGACTTTTATAATTGTTCCACTACAGTAGTGTCATGGGTTTAGAACCGGAGAACGAGCCAGTGGGTGTGGAGGGAGGCTGGCTAAGGCTAATGCCTCAGTGGACAATGGCATAAACCTATTCCGCTGGCTTCCACAGGTATTACGAGAACCTTAATACTTCACAGACAGCAAGTCAAACTCTCATATTTGAGATCCGAATTTTATTTAAAGGTAAACAGTGTGCTCAGGTGAGAGAAGTGACAGGTAAAATTTGAATGCCATAGGCTGCTTCTATTGTGTAGTGAAATCAGAACATGAGTTTCATTATATTCTACTTGGATCGTAAAGCAGACTGGAGAAGTGTCATGAGAAATACCATTTTTATGTAACACTATTTGCTGCATGCTCCATACGATATAAAAGACTAAAGGCCAGGATTTATAACATAGTAGAATTATGCTTTTTTTACCCCTGAGAACTAGCAAGTTTGTCTATTTAATATTTTTATCACTCTTTGTTGAAACTATGTACTAGTTGTGAATTGCTGCCTTTTCCCAACTACGGCATTCGTCTGCTGTCATCTTTCATTTTGCTCTCTGTTCTTCATGATCCTTAATTCTATTTTTCTTACCAAGGATAACATAAAAAAAAAAAAAAAAATTAGTGAATGGCACAACTGAAAAAAAAAAAGGTAACAATGTAAAATATACTAGCTGAATAAAATGAAAATAAATTAGAAGATTATTGATCAGATACCAGAAGACTACCATGGTATATTTTAGAATATTTTTTCATGACCGAACACCTACTAGTCAAGAACGTGACAACGTTAATGCTGAGGATCACAGACTCAAATGCCTTCAGGTGTACGTCAACGGGGGGTGGGGGGGAGGTGTGGGTGACTTTGGAAGTGACCAGCACATGCTGCATCTGAACACATTTGAATTTAATTGCCTCAAAAAAAAACAAAAAGCCTCTACTGGGTTAAACCAAACAAGGCTGGTGCCACCATACTGTGGATCATAATCTATTTTCCAGTTTCCTGCCTTTCTCCATCTTCTATTCACTATCCCAGAACTTAATGAAGAAAACACAGAACAAGTAGCTTGCTATTAGCTTTAAAGTGGAAACGGGGGGAAGATACACAATTCCTGGGCAAATGGAGATGGTAAGTTTCTGGATATGTTAAGCCTTGACACTGTCCCTGTCATTGCTTAGAAAGAGAAATGAACAGCTGGCTAGAACGCTTACATTGTACATTATCCAGAGATTTCACCAGACTAGCAAATGACCTCTCTGTGCCAGAGCTAAAATGAATGGCTTAATGGGATAGTTGACTCAATACTGTGTGACATTCAATGAGTAGCTCCTTGACATAAGCATGATCACGGCTGGGAATAGGAGTAGGTGGAGCAATAAGGAGGTATGTTTCCTTCATTCAGAGACACGGAGTTTAATAGGGCATGCACATCCATGTCTTAAGCTGCTAGCAGAGGAATGAAGCTGACTACTGGATGGTACTTCCTGTAGACAGAAGACACAGGCAAGGCAAATGTGGGCAGGAACTCACTCGCCTCAGCTGGGAGGCCACCAGATCGGATGGGTTAGGCTAGAGGAATATCTCGGCCAGTGGTATGAGTAATGGGTGGGCTGAGAGACAAGGGGGAGGATAGCCAGTGAAAAGTGCTGAGGGCCTTATAAGGGGACCATATATTTGACAAGGCAGCAAAAAGAAGCCATTAGAAAAGTTAGACTTGACAATGAAGAAGAGCCCCTCTGGAATAGAAATATAAAAGCTCAGAGAAAGACGTGGAATGGTGGGGTGGGGGAGAGAAACAGTCAAAAACCATGAAGGGAGGAAGAAAAAGGCAATTAGCTGAGGAAAAAGGAACCGTCTTTTTGTCACCATCTTGATGCCTCCTATCATTGTGATAGAAGGACATTCTAAATCCCTGGGTCCTCACAGGAAGCTTGCTGCATCACTAATGGGCTCTGCTACATAGCTGTCCTAATCACGGCTAGAACAGAAGATGTCAATGAAGGTCACTGCCAACCTGGGCACTTTTTCAGGCAGCACAAATTAGCCCACAGGAATCCAGCAGGCACAGATAGATTCCAAGTCACTGCACCATAAATCGACACTGAAGCCAAACACAATCAGAAAGGCTTTAACTGCCTCACAAATAATGGGTGGGCTCAAACTTATGAGCATGAGTTTCAAGAAAATGAAGCAACATGGTGATGAAGACATTTGATCTGTGCTTTGCTAACAGCTGTTTTATTTTATTGTAGATATTTAAAATATTTATATTTTCAATTTTAAAGGTCTGTAGGTCTAATATAATCATGTCTCCTTGGCTGTTTTCAAAATGTTCATTTTATTAAAGATCTCAAAAAATATGTAATTTAGAATCCTCATCCATTGCTGGTGGGAATACAAAATGGTACTGACATTTTGGTTCCTCAACATACTAGAGGTAGAGCTGCCATATGACCCAGGGATTCCACTCCTAGGTATAATACTCTAGGGATCTAACAGAAGTGACACAAACAGACATATGCACACCTATGGTCACAGCAGCACTATTCACAATAGCAAAAAATGGAAACACCAAGTGCCCATCAACAGATGAATGGGTAAGTGTGCTATACTATACAATGAAATACTGCTCAGCAATAAAGAAAAATGAGTCCCAAACATCTTGGAACATGAATGAACCTGGAGGACATTATGTTGAGCGAAATAAGTCAATCTCAAAGAACAAATATTACATGTTCTCACTTTTATGAAATGACATGAACAGGGAAATATACAGAAGCTAATGTACATCAGTGGTTACAGGGAAGGGAAGGGGAATTAACTCTCTAGGTAATAGGCACTCGTTATTTTTGCTGATGGGAAAGGCAACAACCAATGAGGGTGAAGTGTGCACCGCTTGACGAAGGTAAAAGATGTCACTAATATGAACACAAGAAAAAAGGACCTTCTGGTAATTGCTATGGCATATACAATTTTGCAATAAAAGCAACAACCACCAAAAAATATCCAAAAACCAAACCAAACCCACTGCCTTCGAGTTAATTCCGACTCACAGGACCCTACAGGACACAGTAGAACTGCCCCATAGAGTTTCCAGGGAGCGCCTGGAGGATTCAAACTGCAGACCTTTCGGTTAGCAGGCGTAGCACTTAACCACTATGCCACCAAAAAATATATGTGCAGGTATATATGTATGCATGTAGCCATATTTGTGCATAGGTGTGTATATGTGTGTGTCTCTCTCTATATAGAGAGAGAGAGTGACACACACACATACATACCCATTGCCATTGAGTAGATTCCGATTCATAGCGACCCTATAGGACAGTGTAGAGCTGCCCCATAGGGTTTCCAAGGATCTGTTGCTAGATTCAAACTGCCGACCTTTTGGTTAGCAGCCGAATGCTTAACCACTGATACACAGGTGTTTGCAAATGTATATGCACGTATGTGACTACATGCACATATATTCATATACATAATAAAGCACATGGGGCACAGTTATGGATACCTCTTAGGCATAACCAAACACCTTGCAGGATTGGTTTCCTGGTTTTCAGAGATTATGACCATGGTCTTACGGGACATCTTGGTCAAACTGGTGTAATATAGTTCCTAAAGTTTATGTCCTACGTTCTAGTTTGGTGAGTAGTGTCCGGGGTCTTAAAAGATTGTGAGCAGCCCTCTAAGATACAACTCTTGGTCTCTGCTCACCTGAAGCAAAGAGAAAGAAGGAAACCAAAGATTCAAATAAGAAACTAGTCTATAGGACTAATAGTCTCATGAACCACTGCCTCATCTACCCAGAAATCAGAAGAACTAGATGGTGCCTGGCTAATAATACTGACTATTCTGATCTGGAACACAATAGATGGACCCTGATAGAATGGGAGAAAAATATGTAAGAGAACCTCAAATTCCTTAAAAAGACAGAAACAAAAAAAGACTTACTGGACTGGTTGGGACTGGAGGACTCACAAGACTATAACCCTGAGAGCTTCTTTAAATCTTGAACCTAAAGTAGCCCAAGATCACCTTTCAGCTAAGAACAAATTGGCTCACAAAATAAAGAATATCAGTCCTGAGTACTGTGTTCCTTTAAAAAATCATCCACATGAGACCTAATGGTCAACAATTACCTTAAAAATAGATGAAAATATAAGGTGGCAAGGAAATGAGATTAATGGGAACAGAAAAACCAGAACAAAAATATTGAGAATGTTCATACATTGGGAAGAATTAACTGATGTCACTGAACAGTTTGTACAGAACTTGTTGGATGGGAATCCAAGCTTCTGTGTAAACCTTTACTGAAAACACAATAAAATATTACTAAAACATGTTGTGCATTTTTAAGTCTCCTTCCTAGATTCTTGCCAAATGTGAGATGAGGCAAAGAGCTTCATCTTCTGAATTTGAGGTTAATCTCCAGACATCCCTGAAAGGCACAATCAGGTGGTGAACAATTGTGCATTTTTAGCCTCTTGAGAGTATTCAGAGGACTATCTCTTGAGTCAGATTCAAGTCTGAGTTTTTGTAAGAAGACAAGTTCTATTGTTAATAAACTTTTCTTGTCTGCAACACACCTGAATTCACTCAAAGCATGGCATTTGATCACATCAAATTGTGCAGGTGGAGGAGACAGGTTTAAAGGTTTAGTATGAGGATGAAAAAGGCTATCGTTCTGCACAAGTGCTATGTGGGTGTTCAGAAGGACTAGTAACTGGGAATGGCCTTGGCCAACTGGGAATGGCCTTGGCTGACTGGGAATGACCTTGGCTGGAGTCATTGTTGTGTAGAGCAATAACTGACCCTCTGCCAGTGAGGGGATGTTGATTTTCATATTTTCATGAAGAAAGTAAATCATGTTGACCAAGGTATTCTGGAATTTGGATGACAGTCCAACTCTGTTTCCCAAAACTAAATCAGAGATTTCTGTTTTCCAATCAAGAAAAAGCTGAACCAGATCTTGCTTGAGCAAAGGATGAAGTGCAGGAAGCAGCCTCAAGACACAACAGGAGGTCTCAGTATATGTGTTGAGAAATGTTTTGTGGTAACAGAATACAGTGAACAAGAGACCCTCTAAAGGGCCCAGGAATCGAACACTCTGTCCGCCAAAGCTGGTTTGAATCTCCTTTAGTCCAGAGAGAGGGGGACCATGAAAAATGCCCATTGAGCCAGGGTGATTATCTGACAGACCCATAGCAAATAAAGTTGAATGAAGCAGGAGCAAACATACTGGCTGGGAGTCAGGTTCTGTGCAGTTAGCAAAAGCAAACCAGTAAACACCTTTGACTTCATTCATGCCACTCAAAAGTTCTAGTAGAGAACAAGCAACATGTTCAAGAAGGTCTTTTAAAGGGTGCTCTTGAAGTTCCAGCATTCAGTCTGCTTAAATGCAGAGCTATTTCTAGCATCTTCATATTCAAGCCAGGACACTGAGGGTGGCAAGGAACCTGGTAAACCTGCAGCTGTGAAGGCAGGAACTGTGTAGGGCATGCTACTCTCTGCTGGCCTCAGTCCCCTGCCTCTTCACTGTGGCTGCTGCCAACTTGAGCTTCAGGAAAAGAATGAGAGTCTGATGATGCCACGTGTCACTTCAAGGGCACGTCCAGTGATGAGTGTTTCAGAAATGGCAGATTTCTGATGATGGCTGTTACACGGGAGCTCAGCCCACTTGGGTCACACAGGCTGCCCACATGCCTGGCTTGGTGGATCACCTTTGTGCCAGCCTGTAGCAGGTGATGACTGGTATCTTTACAAAGGTCTGAGAACTTGGAGTAAAAACACTCCAATCCATTCCTTACTTCTGACCTGATGTTTACAAGTGCTACAGGGTCACTATGAGTTGGAATCAACTCAATGGCAAGCGGTTTTCTGGGGAGCTAATTTTTTTCTTTGGCAGCTACCTCTTTCTCAGCTTGCTGCTCACTATGAAACACCAAAGTTGGGGCTCTCAGAGGAACACTGTCAGATGCACCCTCCTCCCTAGAAATACTGTCAGAGAGAACAAAGCAAAGTACCCTGCTCTGCCTGGTCTGTGTATTTCCGCTATTTACAGACACTTCTTGGGAAGTGTGTTGCAGCAAAGTCCAGCTGTACTCACTCCTCCAGCTGCTCTATGAGTCATCAGCTTACTGAACTTTCTGATTTATCCTGAAAATATTCTGCATTGTTGGTGTTGCTTTCTTTAAACAAGCTAAAGAGATTTGAGATGGATTACAAAATTTTGGCTTGAAATTGCAGGCATGCTTGTGATAACTATATTTGCAATTACTGCCCTGCAACACCTTTTGGACCAAAGACAGATCTCTGCTGATGGGCTCTCTCTCAAGATGCTGAGGAGAAAGGCTTAGGGCTTGAGGTGTTCCATGTTATGGGAATACTTCAGTGGGTGCTCTGATCCACTTCCCTCCTCTCCCCTCTAATGATGCTGGGAATGACAGTGGCATCTTTGGACAGAAGCGGTGCAAGATACCATGCCAGCCAAGACTTCCTTTTCTGTTCAAGATGTCAAAAAAAGTTGAAATGGGGATGTGGGATCACTTTTTCTGACTCTTTTGTATATGATGATTCCTGTGGTCACTGGTTTCATTTTGTAGATTGATTCAGATGTTAATAGAAAGCCTGAGCCATTTGTATTGATTGATATATGATAAAAGAATAATAAAAATTAGAACAGACGATCCAATTCACATATAGAAGATCAATTTCCATATTATATACCCTGTAAACTGGTGAATATTTTGATAGGTATACATTGTATGGTATCGATCCAAGTATCCATTTCTTAGCCTAATATTTCACTTCCATGAATCCTAAGATCTTTGATTCAATTTTTAAAAGGTCAAATTTAGTCATGAAAATAAGTACATGCCATGAGTCAGAATACTCATGAAAGGCACACTTATGAAAATCAGATGGCAAGAAATTCATAAGTATTCCAACGCAGACCATGTGTTTCTGTCCTTTTGGCTTGTTTCATGGGAATCCTTAATTCTGTCTGTCCTGCTTGGATTGCCATCATTCTTATCCACAAACCATCACCATGAAAGGTTTGATGTACGCCCGCTATGTGCCAGGCATTAGGGACACACATAAATGAAAGGCAACGCCCTGCTTGTTACAAGGTTGTCTTCTAAGGAGATGGAATCCAGAAGGAACACAGTATCACTACTAAGTGATTAGCAGAGGGGAGGATGGCCTATGGAACACCTACTCTTCTGTTCTCTCTTCAATATTGTATGGGCACCATCTATTAGACTTCTACCATCTAGTATAAGATTTGTTTTTTTCTTTTAAATTTAGGAATGTATGGAAGGACATGCCTCTTAGCAAAGGAAAATACAAGCAAAATCTTACGAATCATATGCCCAGATAAACTTTGGTTTGACAATTTACCAGAAAAATAAGTTAATCAGTCAAGGTTATTTCCTTTGTACTAGCCCCTGCTCACAGTCTATAAAAGGAACAGGGTTTTTCAAATATAGAGAAGCACTCCGTTTCAGTTCCAAATGCCGTATCTGGTTCTGATTATAGAATTCTGCCTTTTAAATACAGACCAAGGGAAAGGATACTGTTACAAATGAAATACTGGGCAAAGGGCTTCCACCACAGCCAGACGCCACTCAAATAAAGTCAAAGCACTTTTCGACCTGCAAGATTCCATTTAATTTTAAGTCTATATAATAGCTGGCTTTCACTATTAGCCATTAATCTCACTGGGACTTCAAAATTCTAATCATGCAACTAAACATTAAGAAAATTTAATCACACGAGCATGCCATTAATTTAAGACGACACTATCAATCTGAAAAATCATTACCTACCTCATATTTTAGCTTACGTTGAATGGTGCCATTGTGATGTTTCTCTTTATCCTGAAAAGAAAATAAAAAGCTCTCTATATTAAATTATAATATTTTCACAGATGGAAAAAGAAGTGATTTGTTCACAAATATTTATGAGGACAAAATTCTAAGGAAACACGCTTGCCATTCAACAATGACACCCTTCTATAGAATTTATACTCCCTAGGTAAACATGACTCTATTAATCACCTACTTGTAAAAGAACTGAACCATTTATTTCTAATTTTAAAATTCTTAAAAAATATATATATTTTAAAGCAAGATTTCCTTAGGATAATCTTTAATATGCAGGACAGAAATGAAATGTCTTTGTTGATTAAAAAATCAACTTGTCACAAATACACATTTTCTCAAAGGTAAAATGTGTATTTCCACTTCAGGTAATTTACAAAGTAAATTAAATGCTTTATGAAAATGGGGAGTTGTGTTTTAGGATAAAATGGAAAAATATTACATGTAGAATTTTTATAAATCAAGGAAAGTAACTACGGCACTGTAGGAGGCTTGTATTTCCTTAGCAACTCTCATAATAGTCTAAAATTTTAATAAAAATAGTTACTCTCGAATTAATACTTATTTACAAACTGTTAAACTCCACCTGAGCAGTATTTAATTACTTATATCTAGAATGTTCCATATTCAATCTGTATTTCAGTGTAGCACCTGAACTTTCTCACTGAGAACCACCTTACCACCACCACCACTAACTTATTTTAAAGGTCACCTTGAGAAGGAATGACCATATGACTTCACTCCTTCAGCTCACCTTCATCACTTCTGCTGACACACTGCTGTCACTGCCAATCACACGATGCAAACCCTGAAGACGTCTTTGGACTTCTTCTTCGATGTATGCATTGATCCTTGAAACAACGGAGACAGGGCCCTTTGAACACTTTTAACCACCTGGAACATTCTGAGCTCCTTTCTCTATCATGCCTTCATAACAGAAGCCTTTTTCATTCAAAATGCCAAACACTAATACCACGTCAGGACCTTGAACATTTTTCTCCTAAGAAACCTAACAACGTATGTTTGCTATCTATCTGGGTTTTCCCAAACCAGAAAGAACCTGACGGATGACAGAATCTTGGGAATGGAAAGGAGACTAAGTTATCTCGTTCAAATCTTTTCCAGACATTCTTAGTGGAGCCCCCATGGCAGGGTAGGGGGACTCACAGATGCTGGCTTCACAAGGCTCTGTGGTCTCAGGCCTTACTCTGATAGCAAACACTTCACTTGGTGAGCCTCAGTCTTCTCAAACAGAAAACGGCAATAATTATTTTTCACTGCATACGTCTCACATACTCTGAACATGTTATCAGGAGGGATCAGTCCCTGGAGAAGGTCATCATGCTGGATAAAGTAGAGGGTCATCGAAAAAGAGGAAGACCCACCACAAGAGGGACTGACACAGTGGCTCCAACAATGGGCTTGGGCATAACCATGACTATGAGGATGGCTCAGGACCAGGCAGTGTTTCCTTCTGTTGTACACAGGGTCACCACCAGTCTGACTCAATGGCACCTAACAACAACAACGTCATTTATGAAGATAAAAAAGGACAGGTGGACACACTCTCGATGGATTTTCGTTATTAAGATCACACAGTGTCTTGCGCATCGTTCCGCATCTGTCTTGTCTCTCCAGTTAGACTATCTGCACTAGCTGGTAGAAATCACATTCTGAAGGGTTGCTACGAGTCAGAGTCGACTCAACAGCAACGGATTTGGTTTACTTTCCAAAATGCCTGACAAAGTGGGCCAAGGCAGAGTAGAAGCCCAAACAGCTGCCTTTAGAGGATGCTGTCAACTGTATATATGATTAAAAAAAAAAAAAAATACCCCACAGAATATATGTGAAGTGGGATGACACACAACCATCAACCTTCACCGTAATGGGAGATTTCAGCCCAATCTCTGGTTTGGCTGATTCGGCTTTAAGCCATTCCATCCAGAGGAACCACAGAGACCAGACAATTTTCGTTCCACTGGAAATCCTTCTAGGAGCTCAGTATGCCCAAAGAGAAGTCTTACTGAGTTATAGGCCCTCTTGCCCTCAGTCCTACAGACACTCATTAGATAAACTATTTTAAATTAACTTTTCCAGGTTGAAATCTTAGCATATTAAAAAAAAAAAATCTTCATCTTTCTAAGCATATGCATAACCCTGTAAATACTTTTTGTACTACTGACCAAGGTAAAGGTGATTTTCTAAAATGCTAGGTAAAGAGATTATTACTATTTTAAGTAAAATATTGCAGAAGAATGCTTTAAGGTAATAAACTGCAGTATTTACCTTTTAGCACTAAAAATAAAACCATGTGCAACCGAACCTGAGCCAAGGCCATTTACATGGCCTTTATTTAAGTGTTAAACTAACACTATGGAAGATGTAGTCCTATATTTAAAGGGATACAGTGGCTCATGCCATTCTTATTATATTCCGATATCCAAATACTCTAAATCTCCTAATACCCAGAGCTCAGGGCTACCCAATTTAAAATGTCCTGTGACATTGAACAGGCTGAGGAAAATAATCGTCATTTTCTTTTAGCCAAAGAATGATTAAGCTGATTTATCTGGGAGCTCTAAGCTCTGGAACAATTCATAATACCCCCAAAGTAACATCAGGTATGTTTTATGCTATTTATGATCATTTTGAATATACTGGTACAGTTTTTAATAACACATTTCATTTACCTGTAATCAATGACTTATATATAAAATTAAATGTCAGCACAAGGTCCTCTATCTTGGTACAGTTCAATTAATTCTACTTCTTTGTTCCTCCCCATATGGTGTTGCATCACTCCTTCCTGGCTGGGCTGATTTCTCTGGACTTTTTAATTCTATCTTCTCACACAAACAGCTTGTACTAATACTCCTTGGATCTGGCCATCCAGGTCCCAGATCTCTGATTCCCTTTCTAACGATAGCACACCCCACCACCAGTGGGGCAGCAACCGACGAAGACAAAGCATGTTTCGGGCACAAGCATTACTTGTTGCTTTGGTAGATCTCTCCACATGCAATCTGATCAGTACAGGGACCAGGGAGTCGCTAAATCACATTATGAACGCAGGCATGCATCCATGGAATGTCGAGTACCTGTCATCCATCACAGGGACCAGATGAGCCTGAGACTTCTCAGTACTGACTGGCAAGCCAGAGGAAGAAGCCTGCCCCTCCAGGGTCCCACGATGCTCTTTCTGAATGACATCAACATCACAGATCTTTTGCTTCAGCTGCTGGATTTCATGTTCCAACCTACAGAGACAGGAGCCACATGAATTCATTCGTTAACAGTATTTCCCGAGCATCTTTGCTATGTTAGACATTGTTCCAAAAACCATAGGGAATCCAGACAAAAACCCAACATGCAAAGAGCCTTACTTTCTAGTAGAAAAGGTGCCACATACGTTTAAGACAAGTATGAGGTGATAAAAGGCCACAAAGCTCCAAGTGTCTAGAGGCTGGAGGGAATTCTACCATCAAGGCCATAGATATTCCCAGTGCGTTCCAGGGAAGTCCTCAGAGGGGGATGTACAGGTTGCTGAACCCCTTAACCCTGCTTCAACAGAACAGTTGATTATTGACCACATATTGGGACTTCACTAAATATTTCTTGACGAAAGAAATCTATGCTCTGAAGAGTTTTTAAAATGACCAACCAAGGAGGATCTCCATGGTCAAGGCAGTTCTAAGCTGAGTCTTAAGAGGCCAGTGGGAATCTGAACTTTTGGAAATGATGATGGAAGGTTCTCTAGGTACAAAAGCAATATGAATGAAGGTGCTAAGCTGAGCAAACAAGAAACCCACTTTGGCTAAGGTAGAGGGTGTGGGAAAGGGGAGCAGAGTAGGAAAGACAGAACTAGGAAAGCAGGTTGAGTATGGCAGAAATTAAAATAACCCCCGAACTGTGGGACCAAACACGTATCTCCAATAACAATACATCTACATGAGGTCAAATGAGCGGAAGGCCGTTTTTTCTACCGGCTGAGGCATGCTTAAATCCAGAGCCATCAGGCTAGAATGGCCAAGTTTGCAAATAAATTTGGCCTCAGGGAGCGTAAGATCTGGTTAAGGTCTGTAGTCACTCACTATGTGAACCTGGGCAAGTTATTTAAATCTGAGTCTTGATATCTTCATGTATCAAATGAAAGTCAATTAGTCTCTCTACGTTCCTTCGGCCCCCAAAATCAGAAATTCTAGATTCAGATGCTGATATACCATGATGTGCCCAGCCCCCCGGTATCACCGGCAGCAACTTGACTGGTCTATCCTGAAAATAAAAGCCAAGTTCTTAACTCCTAGACATGTGATCGTGGGGTCATGAGAGTTAGCACTCACGGGTTTCACAGAACGCACTGCCCAGCTTAACTCAGCCTTCTGTCTACTGATTAGCAAATACTTGCTGAGCATCAGCTTGCATACTACATAATATTTTCAAAGGAGGAGATAATATACATAAAAGTGGGATATAAGGGGTCAAATGGTGGGCAAAGAACCAGGGAACAATATGAACCCGTTCTCAGAGAAGGCAAAGAAAATGAGCCACACGGAAGTAGGTAATTACCACCGTTTATAATTAAGAAGATGCCTACTGAGGTTGTCCAGGGAAGAGGCAGTTGAAAAGGCTGGACAGAGCAAATGGGGTTTGAGTGGGGCTCTGAAGGTCAAGCAGGATTTACATGGGTGGCAAGGGACAAACTGGGCAACTCAAGAAAGGGTCGCAGCACTGTAAAGAGCAGGTGCAGCAGCTGTGCGGTCAGTAGCCAAGAAACCAAAGTGGTTAAGAGTTGGATGGTAAATAGACCTAGGTTCCAGTTGCTACGTTCCACTTTCTAACTGTGTGACATGGTCCTCCCACTGCTGCATAACCACTGCAGGCTTCAATCTGCTCATTGATAAACTGGGGATGCTGGCACTCTCTTCACTTGAAGAGTAAATGATAACGCACATAGGGCATTTACCACAGAGGCTGGGTGCAGGATCATTTTTCATCATCATCACTAATATTATTTCTACTACTACTCTATTTATTAAAAAGCTCCGACCATCTGCTTCTGTTCTGACCCCACACGGGGAAGGGAATTCCTGCTCAGGTGACAGAGGGCTTTTCAAGTTGTAGAGAAGCTGCCTGATGTATGCCATTGGGGCAGCTGCAATGAACAGGCGGTGGGAAAAAGGCAGCAAAGTGGATTCAAACTCCTTCGTAAAGCACTGAGAAGCCAACAGGAAAGCCAAGTTTAGGGCACTGTTGTCCACTCTGGTCCCGTGTGAATTGAATTTAATATTTCATATTTGTGGAATTTTCCAAATGGCAAATCAAGTGGGCCCTGGCCGAGCCATAAGAACCCTGGAAGAAAGTAAAGCACAGCAGACATTCCCACAGAAAGCGGCAGACGCACAGCAATGAGAGCAAAGAGATCGCGGCTTGTCAGCCTGAATCACGCAGGCCTCAGCGAAGACTTTTCCATCAAAACACATTAAGCTAAGAGTCTCCTTTGCAGGGCTCCTGGAAGAATGCTGACATGGGGAAATCACTTCTGTGGAAATGGCAATACTGCTCCCACTATTACGGAGTATTAATACTAAACGCCCAGGAAGTGGAGCCGGTTGACAAAAGCCAGAGACATCAAGCTAAAAGCTCATGCAGCAATCTTCTGCACACTGCAGGGAACAAATTGAGAGCGTGCCCTCCACTGCTTTAAATTTCTAGGGCTGGAGATTTGTCCGGCAGTTCCATTTACATAACATACCTGCAATCATTTTCTTAAACCTCCGACCTATTTCTCTGAAGTCATAACATTATGGTTTTTGACTGTAATTTTGTTGCTCTGTTTTGCCTCAGGGAATCACCAGGGACTGATTGTGAATACAAACCACCGTCTACAAGCAGATCATTTGAAAAGAAGGTTTTCCTGACCTCTTCAGGCAAGACGGCAGATGAGGCTTCAACACCTCACAGTAGGTAGGTATTGCCTTGTCATGAACAATTGATCCCCTGTCTCTGCCCAAATGTCAGGCTGGGGTCTTAGGGGCCATGAGCTTCTCAGGAGATGCTGTGGGTGGGAAGTACAGCAGACAGGCTGGTTCAAGGCCCTCCAATCAGGCTTCAGGTGAAGATCTCACCTGAAGCAAGGGTCTGGGGCTAAAAGAAAATGCATACACCCTGATCTCGTCCCCCCACTTCTTGTAGGCGAGGACAGAGTCCCAGAGAAGAAACACCCTGCTTAGTGAGGTCGGAAGGGACTGGGTCCAGGAACGAACCTCCATGGCCAGACCCCAAACTAGGTGCTGTTCACACACCAGTGACATCAGCCTTTCTGGGAATTTTGGCATTACATCTGCAGGGCCACCAGAAAAAGTGCTCTCAAATTCATGCATCTATTCATTTTGAGAACCTACTGCCTGGTAAGCATGGCGACAGGGAATAGGTACAGAAAGAGAACCAATACCCTTCCTTACCATGAAAATAGTTCTAGTTTGCTGGTTTTATTTTTCATAACACCAAAAATAGTATCAGATAATATAAATCATCATAAAGGAAGATACCATTGTGTTCAGAACCATTTGAAAGTTTTGCTTGTTTCCTTTGTTTGCTTTTTAAATACACAATTGTGAGGCCTCCCCTCAAATATTGAGAATCTATAGAGGTGGGACAAGTTTCTTTTTTTTTTTAGTTCCCTACCAGGTATCGAAATCAGTATACTATATGCAACCGGTAAACTCAGGGATGATGCTTTATTGTAACAAGTGCTCGTCACAGAGAAGCTGTGAAGCCACTGCTGAGGGAGGACAGGGAAGAGGGGAGGAAATAGATGGGAGGAGGGAGAGAGGATGGTCGAGGGAGGGAGGAAGGAAGGGAGGACAGAGGAAGGGACGGAGGGAGGGAGAGGGACAGGGAGTAAGAAAAGGAAGGAACAAAGGAAGGAAAAAAGAAGAGAAAGAAAGGAAGAGAAGAAAGAATTTAAAAAGGAGAAGGAAAGGGAAGGGGAGGGAAAGGAAGAGGGAGAGTTGGGGAGAGAAGGCAGAAGGAAGAAAGGAATCAGGGCGTGAAGCTTTCTCGACCTTTTGTGTTTATCAAAATATTAAAACATACACATTCCATAGGTCAGTGGGGTAATGGATAAGGGCTTTATGTTTGTGTGATTTTTTGTTGTTGTTGCTCCCAGATTTAGGCCCAAGATTCTAAAACAAGGATACTAAGGAGGAATAAAAGAATGTTTAGAGGTCTTTGTCTTAAAAAAAAAAAAAAAATTAGGTGTGGTAAAAATAAGTATCTGTCTGTGCATTAGAGAATATAAAGGTTAAAAGAATTACTTTAAAAAAAAAGTGAGAGACACGCCATAAAGAGTAGGAACCAAGCAGCCATTTGGCACGTACTACATGGCCATGGTTTCCCCTTCCACCTCTCACCTCTCCTGGTCCTTCCCGAGGGCTTCCTGGTCAGGTGCCAGGCCGGTCGGGAGCCCAGCCTGCAGGTTGCTGCTGCTGTCCGCAGTGGGGACCTTCTGCCTCTGCTCTTCCATCTCCAGGCCCAGGGTGGAACGCCTCTGCAAGGCGGAGTGCCTCCTCTCCAGGCTGGCCACTGCCTGCTCCAGTGCCTCTCTCTGCTGCTTCTCCCGGGATTCGAGAATCTCCTTTTCCTTTTTCCTCACTTTCTCTTCCTGACGTGCGATGTTGGCAGTGAATTCGAACGTGGCTTGCAGCTTTTGCAGCTGGCTCGCGTTGGCTTGGTACTGCGTAAGTTGTTCTTCTTTTTCTTCCATTTCTTTTTCTACTTGATAGAGCGTGTTATCTAAGCTGAGAGGGCCTCTCTCAAGGATCTCAAATGCTCTCTGCTTTTCTTCCAACAAAGCTGGTAGATGATTTTGCAGGAGGTACCGTAGCTGGCGTTCTTTATACTGCAGCCTGTGCTCCACCGGCTTTATTTTCTCTAAATCTTGAGCCATCTGGGTGACATGTTGGACACTAGCGTCATTTTTTCCCAACAACCTAGATTCATCTCTATTTTCACATTTTAAATGCTCCAGGATTTCCTGTTCTTCTTCAACTTCTTTCTTCAGGAGGTCTTTCTGATGAACCAGGTCCTTCTCCAAGTTCCCTAGCTTGACTAGTTGCCTTCTCTTGAACTCTAAGAAATGCAACTGAGCTTGTCGTAGTTCCTCCCCATCATCATCCCCTTCGGCCCGTGCTTCCTTGGCCCGCAGGAGGGCCTCCCGGATGTCCTCTAGGTCTCTCTTCTCCTCCTCCACACGCTGGACCTCGCCTCGCTGCAGCAGGTGGATCATCTCCTGCTTCTCTCGGATCTGCTCTTCGAGATGAGCCACGAGCATGAACTGCTCCTGTTCTTGCTCTTCCAGTCTCTTCTTCTCCAGTTCGAGCTTGGCATACTGTTCATCTTTTTCCTTTCTGAGCCAGTCCAGTTCTCGAAATATCTGCATTTTCTCGGCCTTCTCATCGTTGTTGAGCTCTTGGAGCCACTGGAGTTCTTCCTTGACAGAGAGAAAGCTCTCCTCCACTTGTTTCTTCTTCTGCACTTCCATCTCCTGCTGCTCCCTCAGCCTCTCCTCTTCAAACTTTTCCTTCTCAGCCAGCAGATCCTTCAGCTTGCTCTCGATGTGGAAGCTGCGGCGTTTGAGGCTCTCCTCCTGCTTGCGGATCTGGCGCTGCACGATTTCCGTCTCCTTACGCTGCGTCTCCACCTCCTGCTGCATCCGCTCCAGTTCAGCCTTGTCTGATTTCTGCTTTTCCTCCATTTCTTCTATGAGTTTCCTAAAATGCAAAATGCCAACTGATCATCTGATCACTGCGTTTAAATGTTGCTCTAACTTTCCCTTAACTGAAATGTTCTGAAAATGAAGACACAACATAAAGCCAAACCCTTCATTAAAATAAAAAAGAGGAATTTTTTTCATTCTTTAACTGTCTAACGTATCATTTGCCTAGTCTCCCGAAGTAGCCTCTGATATCATTTCTTTATAAGCCTAAAATCATAATGTGTTATGCATGATATAATTTAAAAAGCCCTGAGCTCAAAGAGAAAGAACCATGCTCAATTTAAATTTAAATGTGAATAATTTTATTCAACCTAATGACTAAAACTCAGGAGAAGTTCCATTACAAGATGACATTAAATAAAAATGCTTATGCTGGGAGGGGGGCCAAGATGGCGGACTAGGTGGACGCTCCCGCGGATCCCTCTTGCAACAAAGACTCGGAAAAACAAGGGAATCGATCACATACATAACAATCTATGAACTCTGAACAACAAACACAGACTTAGAGACGGAGGACGAACAAATACGGGCAGACAGCGACTGTTTTCAGAACTAGGAGCCAGCGCACCAGCTGACTACTTGGAAAATCTAGTTTCCCAGTGATGGCTCGGAGACAGCAGTCCATATCAAACCACATAAAGAAACAGACCATGACAGCTTCTCCAACCCCCCAAACAAAAGAATCAAAATCTTTCCCAAATGAAGATACAATCCTGGAATTATCAGATACAGAATATAAAAAACTAATTTACAAAATGCTTAAAGATATCACGAATGAAATTAGGATAAATGCAGAAAAAGCCAAGGAACACACTGATAAAACTGTTGAAGAACTCAAAAAGATTATTCAAGAACATAGTGGAAAAATTAACAAGTTGCAAGAATCCATAGAGAGACAGCATGTAGAAATCCAAAAGATTAACAATAAAATTACAGAATTTGACAACGCAATAGAAAGTCAGAGGAGCAGACTCGAGCAATTAGAATGTAGACTGGGACTTCTGGAGGACCAGGGAAACAACACCAACATAGCTGGAAAAAAATCAGATAAAAGAATTAAAAAAAATGAAGAAACCCTAAGAATCATGTGGGACTCTATCAAGAAGGATAACTTGCGAGTGATTGGAGTCCCAGAACAGGGAGGGGGGACAGAAAACACAGAGAAAATAGTTGAAGAACTCCTGACACAAAACTTCCCTGACATCATGAAAGAAGAAAGGATATCTATCCAAGATGCTCATCGAACCCCATTTAAGATTGATCCAAAAAGAAAAACACCAAGACATATCATCATCAAACTTGCCAAAACCAAAGACAAACAGAAAATTTTAAAAGCAGCCAGGGAGAAAAGAAAGGTTTCCTTCAAGGGAGAATCAATAAGAATAAGTTCAGACTACTCAGCAGAAACTATGCAGGCAAGAAGGGAATGGGACGACATATACAGAGCACTAAACGAGAAAAACTGCCAACCAAGGATCATATATCCAGCAAAACTCTCTCTGAAATATGAAGGAGAAATTAAGATATTTACAGATAAACACAAGTTTAGAGAATTTGCAAAAACTAAACCAAGACTGCAAGAAATGCTAAAGGAGATTGTTTGGCCTGATGACCAATAATATCAGGTACCAGCACAATACAAGGTCACAAAACAGAACGTCCTGATATCAACGCAACTCAAACAGAGAAAGCACAAAAACAAACAAATTAAGACTAATTCTAAAAAATAAATAAATAAACAAAATAATACACACAACAGGAAATCATGGAAATCAATAGCTAAACGATCAAAATAATCAAAAAGAGGGACTAAATATAGGAGGCTTTGAACTGCCAGATGGAGAGTGATACAAGGCGAAATAGAAGGATACAAGTTAGGGTTTTACTTAGAAAAATAGGGGTAAATAAAAAGGTAACCACAAAAAGGAATATCAATTCCATAACTCAAGAAAAAAGCCAAGAAAAACGTAACGACTCAATAAACACAAAGTTAAACATTATGAAAATGAGGATCTCACAAGCTACTAAGAAAAACGTCTCAGCACAAAAAAGCATGTGGAAAAATGAAATGGCCAACAACACACATAAAAAGGCATCAAAATGACAGCACTAAAAACTTACTTATCTATAATTACGCTGAATGTAAATGGACTAAATGCACCAATAAAGAGACAGAGAGTCACGGACTGGATAAAAAAACACGATCCATCTATATGCTGCCTACAAGAGACACACCTTAGACTTAGAGACACAAACAAACTAAAACTCAAAGGATGGAAAAAAGTATATCAAGCAAACAATAAGCAAAAAAGAAGAGGAGTAGCAATATTAATTTCTGACAAAATAGACTTTAGACTTAAATCCGCCACAAAGGATAAAGAAGGACACTATATAATGATAAAAGGGACAATTGATCAGGAAGACATAACCATATTAAATATTTACGCACCTAATGACAGGGCTGCAAGATACATAAATCAAATTTTAACAGAATTGAAAAGTGAGATAGACACCTCCACATATATAGTAGGAGACTTCAACACACCACTTTCGGAGAAGGACAGGACATCCAGTAAGAAGCTCAACAGAGACACGGAAGACCTACTTACAACAATCAACCAACTTGACCTCATTGACTTATACAGAACTCTCCACCCAACTGCTGCAAAATATACTTTTTTTTCTAGCGCACATGGAACATTCTCTAGAATAGACCACATATTAGGGCATAAAACAAATCTTTGCAGAATCCAAAACATCGAAATATTACAAAGCATCTTCTCAGACCACAAGGCAATGAAGCTAGAAATCAATAACAGAAAAACTAGGGAAAAGAAATCAAATACTTGGAAAATGAACAATACCCTCCTGAAAAAAGACTGGGTTATAGAAGACATCAAGGAGGGAATAAGGAAATTCTTAGAAAACAACGAGAATGAAAATACTTCCTATCAAAACCTCTGGGACACAGCAAAAGCAGTGCTCAGAGGCCAATTTATATCGATAAATGCACACATACAAAAAGAAGAAAGAGACAAAATCAGAGAACTGTCCCAACAACTTGAGCAAATAGAAAGTGAGCAACAAAAGAATCCATCAGGCACCCGAAGAAAACAAATAATAAAAATTAGAGCTGAACTAAATGAATTAGAGAACAGAAAAACAATTGAAAGAATTAACAAAGCCAAAAGCTGGTTCTTTGAAAAAATTAACAAAATTGATAAACCATTGGCTAGACTGACTAAAGAAAAACAGGAAAGGAAACAAATAACCCGAATAAGAAACGAGAAGGACCACATCACAACAGAACCAAATGAAATCAAAAGAATCATATCAGATTACTACATAAAATTGTACTCTAACAAATTTGAAAACCTAGAAGAAATGGATAAATTCTTGGAACAACACTACTTACCTAAACTAACACATACAGAAGTAGAACAACTAAATAGACCCATAACAAAAAAAGAGATTGAAATGGTAATCAAAAAACTCCCAACAAAAAAAAGTCCTGGCCCAGATGGCTTCACTGCAGAGTTCTACCAAACCTTCAGAGAAGACTTAACACCATTACTATTGAAGGTATTTCAAAGTATAGAAAAAGACGGAATACTACCCAACTCATTCTATGAAGCCACCATCTCCCTGATACCAAAACCAGGTAAAGACATTACAAAAAAAGAAAATTTTAGACCTATATCCCTCATGAACATAGATGCAAAAATCCTTAATAAAATTCTAGCCAATAGAATCCAACAACACATCAAAAAAATAATTCACCCTGATCAAGTGGGATTTATACCAGGTATGCAAGGCTGGTTTAATATCAGAAAAACCATTAATGTAATCCATCACATAAATAAAACAAAAGACAAAAACCACATGATCTTATCAATTGATGCAGAAAAGGCATTTGACAAAGTCCAACACCCATTTATGATAAAAACTCTCACCAAAATAGGAATTGAAGGAAAATTCCTCAACATAATAAAGGGCATATATGCAAAGCCAACGGCCAATATCACTCTAAATGGAGAGAACCTGAAAGCATTTCCCTTGAGAACGGGAACCAGACAAGGATGCCCTTTATCACCGCTCTTATTCAACATCGTACTTGAAGTCCTAGCCAGGGCAATTAGGCTAGACAAAGAAATAAAGGGTATTCAGATTGGTAAGGAGGAAGTAAAGCTATCACTATTTGCAGATGACATGATCCTATACATGGAAAACCCTAAGAAATCCTCCAGAAAACTACTGAAACTAATAGAAGAGTTTGGAAGAGTCTCAGGATATAAAATAAACATACAAAAATCACTTGGATTCCTCTACATCAACAAAAAGAACACCGAAGAGGAAATAACCAAATCAATACCATTCACAGTAGCCCCCAAGAAGATAAAATACTTAGGAATAAATCTTACCAAGGAAGTAAAAGACCTATACAAAGAAAACTATAAAACTCTGCTACAAGAAATTCAAAAGGACACGCTTAAATGGAAAAACATACCCTGCTCATGGATAGGAAGACTCAACATAGTAAAAATGTCTGTTCTACCAAAAGCCATTTATACATACAACGCACTTCCAATCCAAATACCAATGTCATACTTTAAGGGAATAGAGAAACAAATCACTAACTTCATATGGAAAGGAAAGAATCCCCGGATAAGCAAAACATTACTGAAAAAGAAGAAGAAAGTGGGAGGCCTCACCCTACCTGATTTCAGAACCTATTATATAGCTACAGTAGTCAAAACAGCCTGGTACTGGTACAACAACAGGCACATAGACCAATGGAACAGAATTGAGAATCCAGATATAAATCCATCCACGTATGAGCAGCTGATATTTGACAAAGGACCAGTGTCAGTCAATTGGGGAAATAATAGTCTTTTTAACAAATGGTGCTGGCATACCTGGATATCCATTTGCAAAAGAATGAAACAGGACCCATACCTCACACCATGCACAAAAACTAACTCCAAGTGGATCAAAGACCTAAACATAAAGACTAAAACGATAAAAATCTTGGAAGAAAAAATAGGATCTACCCTAGGAGCCCTAATACAGGGCATAAACAGAATACAAAACATTACCAAAAATGATGAAGAGAAACCCGATAACTGGGAGCTCCTAAAAATCAAACACCTATGCTCATCTAAAGACTTCACCAAAAGAGTAAAAAGACCACCTACAGACTGGGAAAGAATATTCAGCTATGACATCTCCGACCAGCGCCTGATCTCTAAAATCTACATGATTCTATCAAAACTCAACCACAAAAAGACAAACAACCCAATCAAGAAGTGGGCAAAGGATATGAACACACATTTCACTAAAGAAGATATTCAGGCAGCCAACAGATACATGAGAAAATGCTCTCGATCATTAGTCATTAGAGAAATGCAAATTAAAACTACGATGAGATTCCATCTGACACCAACTAGACTGGCATTAATTCAAAAATCACAAAATAATAAATGTTGGAGAGGCTGCGGAGAGACTGGAACTCTCATACACTGCTGGTGGGATTGTAAAATGGTACAACCACTGTGGAAATCCATCTGGCGTTATCTTAAACAGTTAGAAATAGAACTACCATACAAACCAGAAATCCCACTCCTCGGAATATACCCTAAAAATACAAGACCCTTCACACAAACAGATATATGCACACCCATGTTTATTGCAGCTCTGTTTACAATAGCAAAAAGCTGGAAGCAACCAAGATGTCCATCAACGGACGAATGGGTAAATAAATTGTGGTATATTCACACAATGGAATACTACGCATCGATAAAGAACAGTGACGAATCTCTGAAACATTTCATAACATGGAGGAATCTGGAAGGCATTATGCTGAGCGAAATGAGTCAGTTGCAAAAGGACAAATATTGTATAAGACCACTATTATAAGATCTTGAGGAATAGAAAAAACGGAAAAGAACACATACTTTTGTGGTTACAAAGGGGGGAGGGAGGGAGGGAGGGAGGGAGAGGGCTTTTTATTGATCAATCTGTAGATGGGAACTGCTTTGGGTGAAGGGAAAGACAACACTCAAAACAAGGAAGGTCAGCCTAATTGGACAGGATTAAAAGTAAAGAGGTTTCCGAGATAAAATGAAAGCTTCAAAGGATAGCGAAGCAGGGGCTGGGGTCTGGGGAACTTGGTTTGAGAGGACTTCTAAATCAATGGGCAAAACAATTCTATTATGAAAACACTCTGCATCCCACTTTGAATTGTGGCACCTGGGGTCCTAAATGCCAACAAGCAGCCATCTAAAATACATTAATTGGTCTCAACCCACCGGGAGCAAAGGCAAAGGAAGAACACCAAGGTCACACGACAACTAAGAACCCAAGAGACAGAAAGGGCCACTTGAACCAGAGACCTACAATATCCTGAGACCAGAAGAACAAGTTGGTGCCCGGCCACAATCGATGTCTGCCCTGTCAGGGAGCACAAGAGACAACTCCTGAGGGAGCAGGAGACCAATGGGATACAGACCCCAAATTCTCATTAAAAGACCACACCTAATGGTATGATTGCGACTAGAGGAATCCCAGAGACAATGCTCCCCAGAACTTCTGATGGCACAGGACAGGAACCAACCCCGAAGACAAATCATCAGGCATGAAAAGGACTGGTCAGTGGGGGGGAGAGAGATACTGATGAAGAGCGAGCTAATTAAATCAGGTGGACACGGGAGAGTGTGTTGGCAACTCTTGACTGGAGGGGGGATGGGAAGATAGAGAGAGATGGAAGAAGGTAAAATTGGCACGAAACGAGAGACTGTAAGGGCTGACTCAATAGGGGGAGAGCAAGTGGGAGAATGGAGTAAGATGTATGTAAACCTACATGTGACAGACTGATTGGAATGGTAAATGTTCACTTGAAGCTTAATAAAAATTAAAAAAAAAAAAAAAAAATGCTTATGCTGCCCTCATCTCACGGGGGTCAAATATCAAAGTCAAGAAAATTGACAGTTCATTGTTCCAACTCAAATAACTACATGTTATTTAGCATTTAATCACAGATAAATGGTGCTTACCAATGACCCAAAATATTAGTTTATTGATGTATAACATTGAAAATAACCAGACTCTTCATCAGAATACTCAACTGCACAATTCTGGGGATTATATGTTATGTGCTATCTCGAGTGTAAAAATTACGCCTAAAAACCAAACCAAAAACATGTTGCCGTCGAGTCGATATTGACTCACAGCCACCCTATAGGACAGAATAGAGCTTCCCATAGGGTTTCCAGGGAGCGGTTGGTGGATTTCAACTGCCTAGCAGCCAAGCTCTTAACCACTGTGCCACCAGGGCTCCAAATTATGCCTACTGGGAGCTAAATCAATGTTTCAGAGCCAACATGGCCTCCCAAGCAAGAACACAAGTCTGTAAGCGGATCAGTGAGTGGCCTCCAGCTCCTGGCCCCCCTAAGATCTAGCGGGTGTGATGCTGGAAACCAAACCAATTCATCTGTGACACCTGAACTCCAGCTTCTAGAAAATAAATACCCAGTCTGCAGGTTGCCTATAGGCTTAGCTCCTAATCCAATATCTATCATTTGTCCATTTCTTGGCTTGTTAAGTAAAACAGAAAAAAAGAAAAGCAGACAGTATTTACAGTATGTATTGAACAAAGAATTACATTCGTAACATATAAAGAACTCCTTAAGTCAATTAAACAAACACACACATACTCCAAGAGAAAAGTGGGTGAAGAATATGAAGGAGCAAGTCATACAAGGGGTAGTACAAATGGCCAATCAATAAAAATAAAGATGTTTAAAATGCAGAGAAATATAAAAGAAAGGAAATCTGTCATTCTTTTGGCTTTTTCAAAACTCAAAGGATATCGTTCAGAGAAGCTACACCTTTGAGACACATTTTTTAAAGTATATATGTGGTATGTTAAATTTAATTGGTGTATTAAATTTGCCTGCTGACTGTTCCCCCTTTCTCACAAATATCTACAGATGAACTATTAACAAAATTCAAACATTAAGTCAAACCAACCGGCTACCAAGAAATGACCTAAAGCCATTAGACATGTAACTAACAGACAGAGGGCAAGAAGGAGGTACTGACACAGACATAGATGAAATCAGGCCAGGACACGAACACCGGAATCCAACAACTAAAACTCATATTCCACGTGGCTTACCTTTTACTCTCTAATTTTTCAAGTTCTTCACGCTGCTGCCTCTCAAATTCAAGTCTAAGAAAAGCAAATGAAAATGAGTCATTTTCTTAAAGAGTTTTTCTCACTCTCTGTATATAGAGTCACACATACTGCAAAGAACATCAGTTTTTCAAGTATTATTTTAATTACCATAGATTAGCAAGCTTTATGATGTATTCTTTGCTCTATGGCTATATTAGAAATTAGGTATGCTTTTGAGTGCTTGAATTCAGACTGAAAAGAAAACATCTTATTTAAAGGAAAATAACAAAACATCACTGTATCGAAAAGGTAGAGTTAGATAAGATTTCTAAATGATAAGCATGCCTACTCCTGCCAGCTTACACACTGATGTGAGTATATAAAAATGGAGCATCTCTACCTTAGACAGATGGGTCCTTTCATAGGGAAAAGACTGCCAGGGAGATAGAGAGGGAGAGAGAGAAAGCACAGGCATCAGTTAAGAAAAAAATTAACGGGAAACATCAAGAGAAAAGCAATAAAGTACTTAAAAGCCAGGAGCCATGCACAAATTGAAAGATCTTTTTATAAATATCACATTGCCCAATCATTTCTGAAGCAAATACTCCAAAGGTTAGCTCTGTTACATTTGCATACTTCACACATGATAATAATCATAACACTGATAATAACTGAGTACCAAAAATAACTGAGAGCAGTAGTCAAATTTGTATTTTTTCTACTTTTTAGTTATTCTGTGTGTAGGTTCGGCAAGATTCTCCATAACTAGTAGTTGTGTGATACGGAAGTTACGGGAGGTTATACAGATTGTGAATAGATTTACTACTGTGGAGTTCGGTTGTTGAGAATTTTAAAATAATGCTCTAAAATACTGATAATAGAAGTCAATTTCTTCCCAAATATTAGATTTAATTATTGCAAGATTTCATTATTTCCATTAAATAGCATGCATTGAAATTCTTAAACTCATACCTCGTGATGATATGATGAATGGCAGACACAGTTACAAAACCGAACTGTGGAAAAACTGCAAATCTTTCTCTTTGGATAATGTGGAAACCCAGATTGGCAGAAGAGTTACTTTCAAGACAGATCTTGCCCCTGTCCCCATGGGGCTCCCACTCAAGGTGGCTTTTGTAAGTAGAACTGAGTACCTATTATGTGGCACATTCCATGTTAAGTGATTTCCATGTTGTGTTACTTTGGTCTCTAGCAAACCTTTAACATAGCAAATTGTATCTCCATTTTATAGATGAGGAACTCAAAGCTTAAAATGTTAAACTTAGAATGGAAATACGTGACGGAGCCATGATTTGAATCCAAGATAATCTGCTTCCAAAATACACTACATTAACTCATTTTATAAGCACTGCTCAAACTTGTCATATACAATAATTAGATTAATTCCTTCACTGAAACTTGTTTAGGCTTATATTTACCCTACTGTCAAAGAAAATAATTTGTAGCTTATTATAGGCATTGCCATCCACGAGAAATCAGTCACACAAATATGTATGAAAGGCATTTGCCAGTCACAGAGCCCAGGCATTCCATAAAGCAGGTATTAAAAAAAGTTGCCAACTCAATTCCAACTCATGGCAACCCCAGACTTGTCAGAGTAGAACTGCGCTCCACAGGGTTTCAATGGCTTCTTTTTTGGAAGTAGATCTCCAGGCCTTTTGTTCAAGGCATCTCTGGGTGGATTCAAACCTCCAACCTTTTGGTTAGCAGCTGAACACGTTAACCATTTGCACCACCAAGGGACTGCCAAAGTAGGTATTAAAAAAGAAAAAAAAACCACTGCCGTTGAGTCGATTCCGAGTCACAGTGACCCTATAGGACAGAGTAGAACTGCCCCGTAGGGTTTCTAAGGCTGTACATCTTTATGGAAGCAGACTGCCACATCTTTCTCCCATGGAGTGGCTGAAGGGTTTGAACCGCTGACCTTCTGGTCAGCAGCTGAGCACTATAACCATTGGGCAACCAGGGATTCTAAAAAAAAAAAAAAAAACCATTTCCGTTGAGTCGGTTCCAGTTCATAGCGACCCTATTGGACAGAGTAGAACCTCCCCACAGGGTTCCAAGGAGCACCTGGTGGATTCAAACTACCAACCTTTAGGTTAGCAGCTGTAGCTTTCAACCACTATGCTATCAGAGTTTCCAAGTAGGTAAAGGCTTCATTACACTTAATATACGATCATTCTTTTATACAACAATAAACAGAACCTTGGGAAAGCTTCCTAGTGGATATTTTCAGACTTCAGTATAAGTTTAGTCTTTCTAAAGATACATAAAAAAAAAAAGATACATACATAATCAAAAAGAATCATTGGATAAAATACTTTTAAAACTAGAGAATTTCTCTAATGAAGTTGTGTTTAGTCTCAATTTTTATTTTTCTGTGAACAACAGCTCAATGTGACTCTGCCCTGATGATACATGAACCAAATGCTTCTCTGGGAGTTGGGAGATCTGAGTCTTAATATCTCCATCTACAATATGACATTATCATTGATCACCAACTTAGTGTAAACTAGCCAAGCACAGAGGATACAATGATCAGTAAGACAGATCTTGCCCCTGCCCCCATGGGGCTCCCACTCTGTGACAATAAACGTAACGGGTTCGTCCCAGTGTGTCATGAGGCATGGACAGTACAGATTCCAGAATTTGGTAGTAACTAGAACCCTCACAACTAGACTGATAAACAACATCATGACAAATGGAGAAAAAAATTAAATTGTCAACGATTTCATTCTACTTGGATCAATAATCAACGCTCATGAAAGCAGCAGTCAAGAAATCAAACAACATATTGCCTTGAGCCAATATGCTGCAAAAGACTGCTTTACAGTTTTAAAAAGCAAAGATGTCACTTTAATGATTAAGGTGTGCTTAACCCAGGTCATAATCTTTCCAATCACCTCATATGCACACAAAAGTTGGACAATGTAAAAGGAAGAAAGAAGAACTGATGCAGCCGAACTGTGATGCTGGTGAAGAATACTGAATATACTGTGGACAGCCAGAAGAATGAACAAACCAGTCTTGGAAGAAGCACAGCCAGAATGCTCCTCAGAAGCAAGGACAGTGAGACTATGTCTCCCATACTTTGGGCATGTTATCAGGAGGGACCGGTCCCTGGAGAAGGACGTTACGCTTGGTAAAGCAGAGGGTCAGCTAAAAAGGGGAAGACCCTCAACGAGACGACACAACAGCCACAACAATAGACTCAAACATACCAACGATCAAGAAAATTGCACGGGACCGGGCAATATTTTGTTCTGTTGTGTATAAGGTCGCCACTAGTCAGAGCCAATTCAACAGCACCTAACAACAGAACAAGGCAAGATTCCTGAGGGAACTCGTATCTAAGCTTGTGTGCCGTTCTTTCTTACGAGCGCTAGTCCTCACGGTGATGGAGGTGAGGGTGGTGGCTGACATCCACTGACAATTCACTCTTACTCTCGCAATGGCCCTGTGAGGTAACTGTCACCATTATTCCCATTTTACTGATGTCAGTTGCCCTCAGGTTGATTCCGACTTGTGGCATGCCCATTTCATGCATGCAAACAGGCCACGCTGCTGGTAAATGGTGGAATCAGGCTTGACTCTAAGCCCACAGTTTCAATCCCTTCTTTATCCTGCCCCCAAGAAGATGAGCTCAGTTTTACACACGTTGGCAGGGAATGATGGGCCCTCATGTAAGGCTCGGAGTGTGCAGTTAGAGAGATACACAGAAGATCAGGAAAGGGCAGGCATATGAGGGAGAAGGTGTTTCAAGAAGAGGAAGGGATCAGTACTATGAAATGACATAGCAGGAGTGCCAAGTAAGATACCAAATCCACTGAATTTAGCAACATGGAAGTCACTGGGGCCTTGGAGACTGACAGGTAGGGGCAAAAGGCAGATTGCAGTGGGCCTAGGAGTGGTGGGAGGAAAGGCAAGAGACTGTGAGTATAGAAATGGTGTAAAGCTTTATTGATAATTTTAGTGTGATGGAGAGGTGGTAGTTTTAGGAGGATGGATCCTTATTTTAATAGATGGAAGAGACTTGTGCACACTTAAATCCTGGTATAAACAAATCAGAACAGAGGGAAGAGAAAAAAACTAGAGAGAGGCTGAGAATATTTGATGGACAGAGGTCCCTGAGCAGGGAGGAAAACAAACGGTAGAACAATGGCTAAGAGCAAGGGCTCTGGAATTAGTCTCTCTGAGCTCAAATCCTGGGAAAATCTCTTAACCTCTCTAAACCTCAATTTCCTTATTTGAAAACAGACTAAAAAATACTTGCAGTCCTCACTGGGTGAGAGGATCCACTAAGAGTACACACTGAGTGCTTAGCAGCTCATAACTATTAGCTATTAACTCTATGGGATCCACAGTACAGGTAGGGGGAGTTACCCCAAGAAAAGCAAAAGGGAAGTTCCACTATTGGGACAGGAAAGAAGTAGGAAAGGATGAATGCAAAACGGACCCATCCGTAGCTTTGGTGGAAGGAAGTTGAGGATGTTGTTCTCTTAGGACTTCTGTATGTTCTGTGAAGACTGAAACAAGGTCCCCTACAAGGAGTGGGGAGGTATAGCAATGGGGTTAGAAGTATGAGGAACATGGAGACAATCTGTAATATGTGACAGGACCAGTGGGCCAGAGAACTGGCATATAAAATAAAAAAGAATGGATGGGTATCACGCAAGCTTAGTGACCATCAATTTATAGAGGCACCAATTTGTGCTGATGAAGTTTGCTCTTATAGCATTGAGCTGAGCTGCCTGGGTATGGGTTCAGGAGACAGTTCATTGGCTCTAGAGTTGGGGAAGGGCCTTCTGAAGGTGCTGGGAAGAGGATGGCTCAAGCGATGGGGATGGGAACTTGACTGAACAGGGAAGTAAACAGGGACAAGACAAGGCATACAGGAGAAGATAAGAATTCACAGAAGTCTCTTGGCTGAAGAAGTGGGTATTACTTCAGTTACTAGACTGTAGGATGAACTATCCATGTGGAATCACCCAAGACAACAGCTGGACACAGAAAAGTTGTGAGCCTAGTGCCCAGAAGCAAATGCCTTAATGGCGAGGAGAAGACAGCAAAGACGGAGAGGCCGCAAGACTGAAGGGATCAGGAGTGCCTACACAGACTTCTATTAGAGGCTACGTGTTTACTAGTTGGAAACCCTGGTGGCGTAGTGGTTAGTGCCACAGCTGTTAACCAAGAGGTCGGCAGCTGGAATCCACCAGGCACTCCTTGGAAACTCTACAGGGCAGTTCTACTCTGTCCCATAGGGTCGCTATGAGTCGGAATTGACTTGACGGCAGTGGGTTTTTTTTTTTTTTTTTAAGTTTATTAATTAACTTTAAAATGCACCTCTTTTCATAATTCAGTGAGGATGATGATGATTTGACCAGTGAAGATGCTGTGAACATGTAAAGGTGTTAGTAGCTATTTGATTATTTCTATGTACATTTTTAAAAGAACTGTTTGTTCTTTTTGAAAGACTATAGTTTTGGACATTCTACCATCAAGGGCTAAGTGTAAAGCTTTTACGTCTTAAAAGAAAAAAATAGCAAATTTCAATAGACTGTAATATATAAGTGTGAGTGTGCCAATATCAAGGAAACAATGTCAAATACAATTGTATTTTAATGCGGCTTAATTTTAACCCATTTCCCATTGCTCTATAGTCAATTCCAACTCATCACAACCCTTTAGGACAGAGTAGAACTGCCCCACAAAGTTTCCAAGGCTGTAAGTTTTAAGGAAGGAGACTGCCGCACTGCCCCATAAAGTTTCCAAGGCTGTAAGTTTTAAGGAAGGAGACTGCCACACTGCCCCATAAAGTTTCCAAGGCTGTAAGTTTTAAGGAAGAAGACTGCCACATCTTTCTCCCATGGAGCAGCTGGTAGGTCTGAACCACCAACCTTTTGGTTAGCAGCTGAGTGCTTAACCACTGTACCACTAGGCTCCTTGGCTTCATTTTAAGCAAGTATAACTCACTATTTTAGTGTACTGGAATTATCTTTGGCCCCAAATGCTAATTTCCCAAATGTTATAATTAAAAGCTAAAACCACAAAAGGATATAATTTTTGCACCTATTTTTAGCATTTTAAAATGACATTTGTAAGTACACATAGTGTTAGGTCCAACAAAAAAGCACAGCATTCAACCTATTTTTATCAGAAACAGCCTTTTCTCTTGCATTCAAAGATATTTAGCATTTTAGCTATAGCAGCACATCTTGTAATTTATATTCCTGTTAGTTATCATTGTCAATGAAAAAAGCAAGGCGGTGGGAATTTCTCAGCTCTCACCCTTACACTCAAAGTGAGATTGTGATTACAGGCAGGAAGGGAGGGAGACAGAAAGGGAGCAAAGAAAACTTAAATCAACATCCTTGTGTTGTCCCGTCGTGGTGAGTTACGTACAGCTGGTGTAATTTCATTTTCTAAAATGAGGAAAATGGTTACTCAAGTCCAGCTAACACTTGAAGAGGCAGTTCTGGTCGGGTAATGGAAGCAGCGCCCCAGACCACGATACACCAGGGAGGAGACTTCACCTGGCAACAGAGGTTAGCTGGAGCTGGGGCGTTCATCTTGGAAGAGTTCCCCAGATGGATTCTTTTTTTTTTTTTTTTTTAATCTCACTAGGTATACAATCAAGTAAGAAGGAAATTCTTGGTCAATTTTTCCTAAATGATTTTTAGGTTACACTGTAAAACCTGCAGACGTTGAAACTGTGTAAGGTGGAAACATGTCAGAGAAGGAAAATACAAATACTTCCACTAATAACTATAGAAAAGTGATAAGACAACATCCTGTCAAAGGCAGAAAACTAGTGAGACCTGGAAAAAAATGAAGTCCTGTCGAGTTTCGTCTCTCACAGTTTCCACTGTAGCCAAATACAGGAATGACTTCATGTGCATGTGACCTGTTCAGTCACACATGGCCCTGCATTTAATGCTCTGCTGTCATTATCTTGAAATTGTTTTTTTTTTTTTTTAAACAAGAGGCTCCCTAGTTTCATGTTGCACTGGGCCTTGCAAATTATGTGACTGGTTCTGGTCAAGCCTATGTTATCTATGAATGGATCCCCAGTGTGTTGCCTAGAATGTTGGGTGGTATTCCTCAGTCCCTATTCTAGTAAAGGATAGATGGGAAAGAGCTAGAAAAGATTAGAACTCAACAGAAGACTGCTACTTTCCCCTGACCCTTCACAAGGGTCTAGGCTCTGTAATGGAACGTTTAGCCAGTCTCAAATCACTTTATGACTGAGAGAAAGTCATGGATTTTAAAGACTAAAATGAAAGTATGGGTTTGGGTGCTGGGGTTTTTAAAGTCTTATCCGATCTTCTCCCTGACCTTGAAAACCCTAACATTTCAGATGTTCTTTGAAAGCTGATGGAGAACCAGACATTCCTCAGGGTGGATGCAGGGAAACTGATAGAAGGAAGAAAAACCCAGCAGTTCATTCAGTCTCAACTCTTCATGGGGAGGTCCTGCAGTTTCTCCTGTGTACATCAGCTCTCACGTACACTTTCATTAAAAAGCTAAGAATAGCTGCTGTTGTGGACTGAATTGTGTCCTCCAAAAATATCTGTCAACTTAGCTAGTCCATGATTCCCAGTATTGTGTGATTGTCTACCATCTTGTCATCTGATGTGATTTTCCTATGTGCTGTATGTAAATCCTATCACTGTGATGTTAATGAGGTGGGATTAGTGACAGTTATGTTAATTAGGCATGATTCAATCTATAAGATTAGGTTGCTTCTTAAGTCAATCTCTTCTGCGATATAAAAGAGAGACGTGAGCAGAGAGACATGGGGACCTAATACCACCATGAAACAAAAGCCAGGAGAATAGTGCCTCCTTTGGACCCTGGGTCTCTGAGCTCGAAGGTCCTTGACTGGGGAAGATGGATGACAAGGACCTTTCTCCAGAGCCAACAGAGAGAGGAAGCCTTCCCCTGGAGCTGCCCCCCTGAATTTGGACTTCTAGTCTCCTAGGCTGTGAGAGAATAAATTTCTCTGTGTGGAAGCCATCCATTTGTGGTATTTCTTATAGCAGCACTAGATGACTAAGACAGCTGCTTTGGAGAGGCAGTCTACAGCTCTCCCCCGTTTTGTTTTCAGATTGTGTAACAGGTCATCCTACACAGGCTGACTTACATGCAACTGCAATTCAAGATATGTGTATCAAGATGAGGGGGGCAAGAGGTCTCACACTGCAGTTTACTCTAGGGTTGTTAAATTTAGGGTTGTTAAATTAAACCCCCCTTAATGTAAAATTCGAGTATCTAACAAAAATATCCATTGCACTCTGGGAATGATTTTCTAATGAACTTTCAAATTCCTAGTCTAGAAAGTATTCACTAAAGACTTTCCAAGGAAACAGTCTTACATTTTTTGCATTGCAAATTAAAAGTGCCCAAAGAAACAATGATTGCCTCAGGAAAAGAAAAAAAAAAAGTAAAATTTGATACCATAAAGCATTTTAAGTCAGTTTCCTTCCTGACTATTTTTCTTAATAGTGGCATAACTTGCTCTAATAAAGACAGCCATGACCACAAATCTTAAACTCTGACATCTTTCCTGATCAAGCTGCAAGATCACAGAAGGTTAGAATGGAATGGGTACTCAAGAGACCACACATACACCCCTATATTCCCTACCCCACTCTACAGGCAAGGAAACTGAGGCCCAGAGAGTATGAGAGAGAGGTCCAAGGTGACCGCTTCTTTAGATGAGCCAGTACAGCCCACCTATTCCTATGCCTCATCCATTTTTCCTTCTACCCTGAAATTCCGTCTCACCTCCTCAACCAAACCATGGTACATCTTACCCTAGAAACAGCCTCCCAAAGGTTAAAAATGATTCATCATTCCAAAACATTTCTCTCCCTGTTGGATAAACCAGAATACAGGTAAATTTCCAGATATCTCATTCAGACATGGATTTCATGTACTAACGAACTTTTATCAAGCACCTACTAGGCAAAGGCAGTATATTAGACTCAGAAGGAAACACAAACTGGATAGAGGGCCTTTGGGCCTTAAGAATGAATTGTAAGTGAAAGAAAACATACACATACATAAATCTCACGGAACGTGGTGATCCCAATGAGAGAGTTATATATCCAACAGAGATGGCGTAAGGGAGAGCATTTATACTGCAGGGATGAGAGGAGGCCTCACACAGGAGGTGCTGTCTGGCTGCGCCTTGAAAAGCAGACAGAATTACAACAAGCAGAGTGTGGTGAATGGGGCAAATATAGCAAAAGAGAGCTAGAAGAATGAAGAAAATAAAGAGTTAAGTAAAGGAATAAGTAAAGGGTCTCCTTTGGGCTGTTCCTTAGGAACGAAGAGAAGCAGTGAGAAATAAAACTGGGAAGTTAGACAGTGGTCAGAATGTAAAAGGTCAAGTCAACACTCTCTGGCCAGCTTCCCGGACAACCTTTCCCTCTTCTGCCTTGTGTAGTCCTTCATCATGGCACTAAGCACAAGGCCAGGAACTGGAGGGTCACTCATCCATCAAGTCATTTGTCCAACAAGCCTTCCCTGTGCCAGGCATCATCTTAGACACTGTGGATTCAGCAAAGGAAGCCTATTTCCTGCCCTTACAAGCCCTCCATTCTAGTGAGGGGGTCAGATAACTAATAAATAATGACTATTGGTAAGTATTATGAAAAAGAATAAAGCCAGGGAAGAGGATGGAGAGAGAAGGGGACATTCAGGAGAGACCTGAGTGAAGGTAGAAGGTGACCATGAGGATTCATGTGGTCATACTAACATGAGGGAAGATCAAGGCCAAAGACCCAGAGACAATGTGCACGGCACGATGGAAGCACACCAAGGCTAGTGTGGCTGGAACAGACCAAATCAGGGGAAGGGTGACTATATGTGAGCAAGGGTGGACAGAGAGGGAGCCAGGGGAAAGGCCATCCAGGCCCTCACAGGCAGGGGCTATGTCCTTCTCCACCAGGGCTGCTTGGGGACAGTGATCCCACCTTAGCTGACTGTATGCTGAGGGCGTGATGCAAGGCACAGAGTAGGTGTTCAGACAATGACTGCTATGGGGAGTGCTCTGAAGTGACTGACATGATGTTGAAGCCAGAAATCCAATTACACAGAGTCACAGAATACCTGGGTGAGGAGGAGAGGGTGTCAGCCAACGCAGGTCTCTCTTTGCCTTAAGAAATAACAACTTTGGTGCTCCCTACCCTCATGATACAAGTAATTCACTGCAACAAATTCAGAAGATACAGAAAAGTAAAACACGATCCAACACCATGGTTTCTACATTTTGGTTTATGCCTTTTTGTCTTTATAGCCACACATATACACAAGGAGGAGAGTGCACAAGACAGTGGGCTTTGTGATCTTTTTCTCTTAATACACATTTTGGACAAATCGCAAAATCACTAGCTATTGTTAAGCAACATAGTTGAACATCATCGAATTTTCTAATACAGATGTATCATGATTTATGCAAGAAATCTCATACCATTGGGAACATACACAGTAGACAATTTGAATAAAATAGTTTGGTGGGATTTACACTGAGTAGCCCAAGGAAACCCTGGTGGCATAGTGGTTAAGTGTTATGGCTGCTAACCTAAAGGTTGGCAGTTCAAATCTGCCAGGCATTCCTTGGAAACTCTATGGGGCAGTTCTACTCTGTCCTATAGGGTCACTATGAGTCAGAATAGACTCGACGGCAATGGGTTTTTATAGCCCAAGGTCAAGGGAAGTGGTTAGTTTATGAAGAGAAAAGCCATGCACATTTGTAGGCCAAAGGGAAAAAAAGAGCACAGAAGGGAAGTTTGAAGATGCAAAAAAGACTTCAGACACACTACAGTTTCTCTGCTGTGACAATATAACGTTGAAGTGAAGCACTTTACAAGTATGCTTTACACGTTTGTACTCTTTGATACTGCATGTGTGAAACGCAAGATGCTAACACACCTAACCAGGCAGTGGTTGAAATGTGTGCCTTGTTAGCCCAGACTGGGGCTGAGTGGCAGTGTCGGGAAGCACCTCTCTGCCCTCACTGGCTTGTCCACCCACTCCCATCTCTCCTGTCCCCTTCTACTTCTTTGCTAAGTCTCCAACCCAACCCAACGACCCATCCCTTCCTTTCTTTAATTTCACTCCCTGACATTTCTCTCTTCATTCCTTCCCTTGGTGCTTTAATGTAAGCAGTAAAAACATTCTGTGTATAGATTTAGCTGACAAAATAACAAAGTGGGCAAGGACTTATAGAAAAGGATTAATTGCAATGTTATCTATAATTTACGTGAAAAAAATGACATAGTCACAAGTGTCCTTAATGATTAGGCAAGAGTTAAATAAATCACGATATAAGCATAAAATAATTTCAATGATGCGGGGAAAAGCTCATAATAAAATGTTAAGAGAAAAAGCAAAATACAGAACCCTGTATCTAGTGTGAGCTCAAACTCAAAACCAAACCTAGTGCCATCGAGTCAATTCTGACCCATAGCGACCCTACAGCTCAGTTTTCTAAAATGTAATGTATGATGCATAATTATAATAGCTGATGTATAATTAACTATGTTGTTGTTCTTAGGTGCCATCAAGTTGGTTCCGACTCATAGCGACCCTATGCACAACAGAACGGAACATTGCCCGGTCCTGCGCCATCCTTACAATCATTGTTATGCTTGAGCTCATTGTTGCAGCCACCGTGTCAATCCACCTCGTTGAGGGTCTACCTCTTTTCCGCTGACCCTGTACTCTGCCAAGCATGATGTCCTTCTCCAGGGACTCATCCCTCCTGACAACATGTCCAAAGTATGTAAGACGCAGTCTCACCGTCCTTGCCTCTAAGGAGCATTCTGGCCGCACTTCCTCCAAGACAGATTTGTTTTTTCTTCTGGCAGTCCATGGTATATTCAATATTCTTCGCCAACACCACAATTCAAAGGCGTCAATTCTTCTTCGGTCTTCCTTATTCATTGTCCAGCTTTCACATGCATATGATGTGATTGAAAATAGCATGGCTTGGGTCAGGCGCACCTTAGTCTTCAGGGTGACATCTTTGCTCTTCCACACTTTGAAGAGGTCCTTTGCAGCAGATTTGCCCAATGCAGTGTGTCTTTTGATTTCTTGACTGCTGCTTCCATGGCTGTTGATTGAGAATCCAAGTAAAATGAAATCCTTGACAACTTCAGTCTTTTCTCCATTTATCATGATGTTGCTCATTTGTCCACTTGTGCGGATTTTTGTTTTCTTTATGTTGAGGTGCAATCCATACTGAAGGCTGTGGTCTTTGATCTTCATTAGTAAGTACTTCAAGTCCTCTTCACTTTCAGCAAGCAAGGTTGTGTCATCTGCATAATGCAGGTTGTTAATGAATCTTCCTCCAATCTTGATGCCCCGTTCTTCTTCATATACTCCAGCTTCTTGTGTTATTTGCTCAACAGACAGATTAAATAGGTATGGTGAAAGAATACAACCCTGACGCACACTTTTCCTGACTTTAAACCAACCAGTTCTGTCTGTACAACTGCCTCTTGATTTATGTAAAGGTTCCTCATGAGCACAATTAAGTGTTCTGGAATTCCTATTCTTTGCTGTGTTATCCATAGTTTGTTATGACCCACACAGTCAAATGCCTTTGCATAATCAATAAAACACAGGTAAACGTCCTTCTGGTATTCTCTGCTTTCAGCCAGGATCCATCTGACATCAGCAGTGATATCCCTGGTTCCACATTCTCTTCTGAAACTGCCTGAATTTTTGGCAGCTCCCTGTCGATATACTGCTACACCCATTTTTGAAAGATCTTCAGCAGAGTTTTGCTTGCGTGTGATATTAATGATATTGTTCTATAATCTCCACATTTGGTTGGATCACCTTTCTTGGGAATAGGCATAAATATGGATCTCTTCCAGTCAGTTGACCAGGAAGCTGTCTTCCACATTTCTTGGCATAGATGAGTAAGCACCTCCAGCGCTGCATCCTTTTGTTGAAACATCTCAATTGATATTCCATCAATTCCTGGAGCCTTGTTTTTCGCCAATGCCTTCAGAGCAGCTTGGACTTCTTCCTTCAGTACCATCGGTTCCTGATTATATGCCACTTCTTGAAATGGTTGAGTATCGACTAATTCTTTTTGGTATAATGTCTGTCAGTTTGTCATACTGTGGGGGCTTGTGTGTTGCTGTGGTGCTAGAAGCTATGCCACTGGTATTCAGATGCGGCAGGGTCACCCATGGAGGACAGGTTTCAGCTGAGCTTCCAGACTAAGACAGACTAGGAAGAAGGACCCAGTAGTCTACTTCTGAAAAGCATTAGCCAGTGAAAACCTCATGAATAGCAACCGAACATTGTCTGATATAGTGCTGGAAGATGAGCCTCCCAGGTTGGAAGGCACTCAAAAGATGACTAGGGAAGACCTGCCTCCTCAATAATTAACTACATGTACTTTAAAATATAAACAAACACTACAAATGTGTGCTAATCATTATTTCCTGATGGAAGGGTTACGAAAGTTCGTGATTATTCATTTCTGAATGTTGCACTTTGTTATAATGAGCATTTCATTTCACAATGAGAAAAATTATTTACCTGTTTTTATTTGAATTTTTTTAATCTATTGATTGTAGCATCTGTCTTAGTTTCTTTTTGCTTCTACAAATCCCTGGGTTCGTTTCTGTTTATTTCCAACAGTGGTGATGATGAACCTTAGGTCATAGATATGGGTGATGCTGATGGTGGTTAAACATTTGATACTAGTGATTGGAAAAACAGCTATTCGAGGTTAGAATTACAGCCCGCGATGAAAGAAGTGGATGGAAGTGCCTCATCTGGGATTGATTAATGTGTTCCTACGCTTCATCAGTAATTATTTCTTAAATATCTACTATGGAATTAGAAGTAAGGACATAGTATTGAGAAAATCAGACCCTGTCACTTATCATGAAAAAGTTGAAACAGACAGTAAACAAATAGTTGCATCAACAGGCACAATTAGCAAGTATTTAAAGTGCTACCAAGGATAGATGAAGAGCACTATGAGTGAAAGCCAAGGAGACAAAATTTGGATTAGGGGTTGGGAAGGCATCTATTAGGAAATGACATTTAAACTGAGATACTGAAGACCATGTAGGAATTAGTGAAGAGCTAGTGGACACATGGGCATGTGGTCCAGGTGGAGAGAACAGCACGTGCAGAGAACCTGGAATCAAGACCAGACATGCACAACTGGGACCCTTGGCTGAATCAGCAACATGCTCTAATGAAAGGAGTTAACAAATCAGAGAGCTGGTGACAGGTAGTAAAGTTATTACAGTACATCACTTCAAAGGAAAATCCTGCTTTCATGTAGGTCTGCACTAGTGGAAATCCACTATCTTCCACCCTTTCCCATAATTACCACTCATCATTTCCCCAGGAGAAGGCTCATTTGCTCAGTTGACTTTTACAGTTCGGCTATAGATAGTTCAATTATAAATCAGCTGAAGCAGAAATGCAGTGCACTACTCAGACAATAAGGAGCCCTGGTGGCACAAATTGTTAAGCACTTGGCTGTTAACTGAAAGGTCAATGGTTCGAATCCACCAGTAGCTCTGCGGCAGAAATGACCTGGCGATCTGCTCCTATAGAGATTAAAAAAAAACAGCCTAGGAAACCCTATGGGCCACTCCACAACAACAACCCAGAGGATGCAAATCTAAAGTAACCGAATAAAGACAGACTGTTCTCTGAATTCAACAGCTAGTCTTTCTGCCTAACTTCGAAAAGAGAAATCACAGGGTGCTCATCATTAAAAGTGGCTCACTGTGGAATAATATTCAAGGACAAAAAGAAAAAAAGTCAGTAACTAACACTAATCTCTGTTAATGGAAGAAAGAAGCCCACTTCTTCCAGTGTTTTCATCACAAGTTCCCCAAAACTGTGTATCTTAATAAGCTATTTAAGGCAAACTATAGCAACTGTAAAGTTAGCAAATGGTCCATTAAAAAAAAAAAAAAAAAGACAACTGAGCACAAAAAATGGAGAAACCAGCCTTGCAGGAAATCAAACTTTTGAAAAGTGGCTAGGCCCAATAAACCAGCAGAGACAAACAAACATAATAAATAACCATCAACTAAAACACAGGCTAACTACCAAATTACCAGCACCACAAATCTTGCCAATTACATGTATAAAACTTCCAAGATCAAGGTCAACAAGAAGAGAAAAAGAGTGAAGCAATTTATAAAGTACCAGAAAGTGAGAGAGAAAAATAGAGCTAATGGGGTACTGTGTTTGCAAGTGAATGCAACCTTTTGTCTTGGGACTTACATTAGAGACCCTGACCTCATCTGCAGGTGCATACCTTAAGGAGGGTATCTCCAGCTACGACCAGACTGTTTCCCAAGCCCCTTCTAGGGAAAATGTGAATAATTCTTAGTTCACATTTATTAGACACTGAGTATACCTGTTTGCTGTTTTCTATTACAGCACAGCTTAGGACTAATTAGGTTCATCTTTGATGATGACCTTGATGCCCAAGGCACACTTCTAAGAAGAGCAGGATTTCCAAGATTTTGGGAGGCTGCATTTACTGGTGCATTCTATACTTTCAAGAAGATCCTTGCCTGTTTTCAAGAAAATGTCAACTCTCATACAGTATTGGTAGGAATGGTGGTGATATGTACAACCACTCTGCAGAACAGCTTGTGAATGTCATGGATTGAATCATGTCCGCCAAAACATGTGTGTATCAATTTGGCTGGGCCATGATTCCTGGTATTGTGTGATTTTCTTGTATGCTGTAAATCCTGCTTCTGCGATGTTAACAAGGGAGGATGGGTGGCAGTTGTGTTAGTGAGGCAGGACTCCATCTAGGACATTGGATTGTGTCTTGAGGCACTCTCTTGAGATATAAAAGAGAGAAGCTAGCAGAGACACAGGCGGACCTCATACCACTAAGAAAGCAGTGCCAGCAGCAGAGCGCGTCCTTTGGACCCAGGGTCCCTGCTCGGAGAAGCTCCTAGTTCCGGGGGAAGATTGATGAGAAGGCCAACAGAGACAGAAAGCCTTTCCCTGGAGCTGATGCCCTGAATTTGTAGTTTTAGCCTACTTTACTGTGAAGAAATAAATTTCTCTTTGTTAAAGCCATCCACTCACTTGTGGTATTTCTGTTACAGCAGCAGTAGATGACTGAGACAGTAACTATGCATCAAGAGCCTTAACTCTCTACACATCTCCTGGTCTAGCAATTCCATCTCTACTCTGTTTTCTCCAGGTGAGAACATAATCATGGATAAGTGCAAAAATTCAGCTATAGATCTCTTTAACCCAATTGCTTGTGATAGTCAAAAATAAGACAAAAAAAGATCTACCAATAGAAGTTAAGTTAAATGAGATATGGAATATCCATACAATGGAATATCACATGGACGTAAAAATAATGTAGAAAATATTATGAAAGGAAAAGATCTGTGAAGTGCAAAAAGCTCTTACAAGTCCAATGTGAACTCTAAGAGAACATATATAAATACTGCCAAGACCTGAGAGCAAGAACAGATATGCCCCACCAGAACCCTTGACTGAATCAGTAAGGGTTGTTCCTTTTTGGTTGTTTGTGATTTCTAAATACTCAATAATGAACAAGTTAGATTAAAAATAATTATCATTCCCCTGTTTTCTTCTTCTGATTGCCAATGACTTCTGATCTTCCTGAGAGCAGGGGCCTTCTGCAGCTATAAAGGTCAGTGGTGGGTGGCCCAATGCTGACCAAACGCCATCTCAGTCTACTACCCTCCTTGAAGCTCCCTGGATGGCTCAAATACAGGTCTGACCCTGACTTTTCATAATTTTTGGTCTAACTGGGTTTAAAATCTAGGTGTTTATCCTCGCTAGAATTTAATTATCCAACTAAGACCATTCAAATGGGCTCACGTGTTGGTTAGTGCTTAGAGGAGGCAAATGCACAAGTGAAAATTTCTTGTTTTATTTTCAAGATTAAAATGAACTTGGAATGTATCTAATTTTGCTTAGAGCACTTTAAAGAAGCTGTGAAAGCTTCCACATGCTGCCAAATGAGCTGCCTGTTTGCAGCCTCAGAGCAAGGCCAGGACGATGGGGCAGTCAGCTGTTTCTTCTTAAAGACCCTGTGCCACTAGAGGAGGAATGTTTCCTTGAAGGGAAATTACTTCCTGGCAAAGACCCTGGCTGGGCACTTCTCCAAAGTGGAGCTGACTCCCAAAGGAAGTCACCAGGCTGCTTTGCCTCATCCAAAAAATCTCTGGCACCAAGTACCATGCATGTGTATGTACAAATCATGGTTTCTAGGGAACTTGAGTTGTGGGCCAGCAGCAAGTTTCAAAACTAGGCAAGAAACGGTACACCCGACTTCATGTGCCCAGCTGGGCTGATAAAATGTTCCTGGGTGGCAGGGAATTCATTTTTAATAACTCTAACTCTTATGACAATTCAGAGCTTTTTTTTTTTTTTAAATCACAACATGGGCTATGAGGAGAACAAGTAGATTGCCTGATGAGCAAAGGAAAAAAAAAGAAGTTGTTCTGAAGATAAATTGTATCATACTGGATACAATAATTTGCAAACCAGTCATGATTCTTTCAGAGAGCTTTGCTCTGGGAGGAACTGAATACAAAGCAATAATTTTTTAGCATATTGCAAAAAACATACTCAGGTCTACATGATACCAAAGAAGTCAAGAGGTAAGTTTTAATGGTTAAGAAAGCCACAAAACATGTGTGAAGCACATCTTAGTGAGTGAGAGACTCTCAAAAATGGAGACCAGCTAAGCTGGTAATACTAAACGGTATATGTGACCCACTGAAGCATGGAGGCACCTGGAGATATGTGAGCAGACACATTCTTAGGGCTGAGATTGCATCTGCTGGCTACAATCTACAGCTCAAGGAACATGTGCTAAGTGCCCACTATGTGTGAGCTTCTGGAGATTCAAAGATGAACAAGGTATGGTCCCTGCTCTCAAGAAACCTACTGGGAAGGCAGGCACAAGCACCAATAAAATGAATTTGAAAAGAACAATGATAAAAGTATGCCCAAAATTCCTGCCAGAGAAAAAAAGCAGCAGTATTTAGCCCAAACTGGAGATGCATAGAAAGTTTCCTCAGGAGGCAATTCCTAAGCTCAGTGCACAAGATGAAGAGGACTGGCCAAGGGAAGGAGAGCAGGATCAGCATGTGCAGAGGCCTGGAGAGAGAGATGAAAGGTCTGTTTTGTCCACGTAAACCAAAGCATAAAGTTCAAGATGAAGATAATGCTGGATAGTGTCGAAAATCAAAGTCACAGAAGATCACGTTGGAGCCTGGAAGTCAACCCGTAGGCACTAAGGGACCAGGCCAGATGCTGGGAAAAGGAGGGGTCTTAGCGGAAGAAGGGGTCATCAATAAGAGCTAAGGAGATCTGGTGAGCTCTACCTCAGGCTCAAGGTTTGGAGAGGATTCCAAAGGCAGGTTCCCTGAGTCTTCCATGTGCATTCCCATACAGGAAGTCAGGAATCACAGGTTACGGCCAGGGCAGTCAGAACTCTGGAACACCTGCTAAGCCTCAAGTATCGATCATGAAAGACAGCAAACTTGCCACTTAAAAAACAAACTACTGAATGTTCAGGTTCCAACCCCTGCTAAGAATCTACATTTCTAACAAGTTCCCAGGGGATGCTAATGCTGCTGGTTAGGGACCAATTCTGAGAACCACTAGCAGTGGTTCTCAGAACTTATTATACATGAGAATCACCTGGGGATCTTGTCAAAAGGTAGACTCTAATTCAGTATATCTGGCGTGGAAATGCAAATTCTCAGCAGGGCTTTGAACCAGAACTAACCAGGTCCTAAGCCCTGCTGTTCTTCCACAAGGCAGCGAATGACGAGTAGCAAATTTCTCAGAGTGAAAAGGACCTGTGGACTTGCTTGTAGTTGGGGTGGGACAACAAGAGGGAGAGATCTGGGAACACAGAGTCCCAGCCTGAAGCCAATTTGGGAAGAAAAAAATTCCTAAGGAATAAAGGGGTTGTGATTGCTATAAAACAACACCAAGTAGGCTAGGTGGTCTAGAGCCTGGAACGACAAGGGAAAAGAGCTGCCAGAACTTAAGAAGAGGCCCAGATTCTTTAGAAGTGGTCTCGAAGGTTTAATACAAGAAAGTAAATGAGACGGGAAGGGAGGTGTACTTGGAAGGGGCGGGACACTAACATTTATTAGTTTTGCAATATGCAACAATTAAGAGGACCAGAAGCTAGTTTGCCTCAGGGGGAAAGTACTAAAAAGGGGACAAAGATCTGAAACAAGTCTGTTTGAGTATATGGTTGGTGTCCCATGCATTCTTTTTTTTTTTTTTTTTTTTTATTGTGTTGAATATATACATACCAAAATATCCACCAACACAACTTCCACATTTAGGACTCAATGACATTGATTACATTTTTTGTGTTGTGCCACCATTATCACTATCCTCACCTGAAACATGCCATCACCATTAACACAAACTCAATGCCCAAATAACAACTCCCCCCTCCCCTTCCTCCCTCTGCTGATAACCATTAATAATCTGTGGTTTCTATATATTTGCTGATCTCATAAGTGAGATTATACAGTATTTGTCCTTTTGCGACTGACTTATTTAACTCAGCATGATGTTTGCAAGGTTCATCCACATAGCAGCATGCACCCGAACTTCATTTCTTTTTATGGTTGCATAATATTCCATTATATGTATATACCCCATTTTGCTTATCCATGTATCCGGTAATGGGTATTTAGGTTGTTTCCACCTTTTCTCTAGTGAAAAGTGTTGCAATGAACGTTTGTGTACAGGCTACTGTTTGTGTTCCTGCCGTCACTTCTGGTGGGTATATGCTTAGGACTGGGATTGCTGGGTCATATGGAAGTTCTATGTTCAACTTTTTGAGGAACTGCCCAACTGTTTTCCACAGTGGCTGTACCATTTTATGTTCCCACCAGCAATGGATGAGGGTTCCAGTTTCGCCAAAACCTTGTCAACATTTGTTGTTTTCTGTTCCATCAGTTACTTTTAACCCTTGTTTGTTAAAAATGGTCAGAGAGGTGACAAAGAAAATATGGGTAAAAGACTCCACTCTGCTCGTATCACCAGGACTTGGTGCCTGCTGAAACACATGACTGATGACAGAACTCTGTGAACACGTGGGTAGCTGTGAGATGACTCGCTACGACGAGGTGCAGCGCGTGGGGCGACATGGGCCTGGGCTGAACTGCACAGCTTTCCCGAATGTAAGGACGTTCAGAGTAATCAGTTTGGGATCTGTAAAGATAATGCAGCTGGTTTCCTGATTTATGACAGGCTTTACAAAGATCTTCCCTACTCACTAAATCATCCTCTAAGGTGACTGAGCCTCTGTCTGTCTTAATCGCCCCAGCCCCCTGCACAGGGCCCGACAAATGATGGGCCCTCAGACACCAGCTAAATGAACGAGGAAAATGGGGTAGAACTTGCTAACATCTACCCTACTCAACAGAGGGAACAGCCTTCATCCTGTGTGCTGAGGACAGGCCACTCTCAGCCTCACCTCCTCCATGGGGCGTCTGATCACTGACAGAGTACACCAACACGCTGTCACTCAAACAGGAGAAAGTTCAAGGTAGACCAGGCGCTCATTTTTTCAAGGTCGTACTCATTATCCTTCCTGCCTCTTGATAACCCATTCCTCCTCCTATATTTGCATTTTGGCTGGGTAGCACCCACTGCCCAAGCCTGAAACTGGAAGTCACCATCTTTTTTTTCTTCCCTTCCACATCCATTTAATCATTCGGGCCTCATGACTTTCTGTCCCAAATATCTCTACAACCCACCCCTTCTTCTAGGTTCCTTCAATCACTGGCTCACCTCCAGGGCGGTTGCAGTAGCTTCTTCAGAGCTCTTATCACTCTGCGGCCAGAGCTATCTCTCTACAAAGCAAAGTTGACCATGCAGCTCCTCTGTTAAAAAAAGCTTCATGGATGCCCTACCATCGACTGGACTTTGAGAACAACGTGAATAGGCTATGTGATCATTAAGGTTGTGTGTCATCTTGGCTGAGCCACGATTCTCAGTGGTTTGGCAGTTATGATGTAGTTTGGCTGTCATATAATGATGTGATCACCTCCATTATGAGATCTGACATAGTGTGATCACTGCCATGATGCGATCTGCTGTGTTGAGTCAATCACACCAAGAGGCTTTTCCTTGGGGGTGTGGCCTGAGTCCAATATAGATGGACTTTCTGGCAAAGCTCATGGGCTTTTGCTCATTCTGGATCCTGCAGCTGGCTCCTGTTCGTCTGACCTCTGGTTCTTAGGACGTGAGCTAGCAGCTTACCTGTCCTCTCTCCTGCTGATGCTGGGATCTGTCAGTCTCTGTAGCCTGTGAACCAGAGCCCTGCTGTCTGATCTGCCAATCTTGGGTTTGCCAGTCCCTGCAGCTACGTGAGTTGGGAGATGCCTCCAGCCTGACTCAAGGACTTGGGACTTTCCAGCCTTTACAATCATGTGAGCCATTTCCTTAATATTAATCTCTCTCCATATATATTTATATGCTTTACTGGTTTTGCTTCTCTAGAGAACCTAGCCTAAGACAAACTGGGTAAACTGAATTTGGCAGGGGCTTAGGAGAGGTCATGTATTCATCAGGAAGTCTATCCATATTAGATTTACATAATCGTTTATTTAAGATACCTATTTGGAGAAGTGAATTTTCAGATTTTCTTTCTATATTTCTGAGTACTACTTTCCAGATATGACATTGTTGAGAAAAAAAAAGGATGAAGAAATGAGTTACCAAATACTTGAGTATGTAGAAAATAATTCTGTTGCATTTTAAACCATACATTTTAATCATAAATTCTAAACATCCTTTAAAAACAAGGTAACTGGAAGTGATAAAAATGTTACATGTATACAGGTGCTTACTACATATGTGGTGGAGGAACTCCAGCTGCAAACACTCCGTACTTCTAATCCATCCATCTCCAACCCAAAAGCATACCTTCCCAAACAACAGCTGTCAGTTTTACAAGAGAACCACAAATGCTGGGCATAGTTTTTGGAGCTCTCCACAGCCAGGCCCCACCGCACAGATTCCTCTCTCTCTTCCCAACCCTCCGCATGACTCTTTCCTTCCAGCATATATCTGGTCTGCTCATGCAATTTTCCTCTCCCAGAATATCTTCTCTCCAGTCTGCCTATCCAACTTGCAAACATCTCAGGGCACAGCATATAACTCAGTTCATCTGTGATACCAAAGAGCCTGTAATGAGAATTCTCAAGCTGAAGTGAGGGGAGTTATTTCCGGTGTCCACACTAATGGCTGGGTGAGCATCCAGGGCCAAATCTTCTGTTAGCATTCTTCCTCTTTATTCTCCAAGCAAAGCATTGCTGCAGTCCTCGCACATCCCTATGTCTTCTATCGCCCAGAAGAAAGGACTAGACCAAAGGCTTCAGAACGTGCTTTCACGTAGGGCTCCTCAGAGACCCTCACTACCCCTCTTTGTACTGGTCTTCCCATGACACGGGCATTATCTGTTTATTACAGACTGTATGTTGCCAGGTATTGAGAGAGAGCTGAATTAAGTGAAGGCTGGAGAAGACATTCTGATTAGGAAAAATGCCTGGCCTCCATAAGCTTTGAAGGAAAGTAGGTTCCTGTGAATTAGGCTTATGACATGGATCCCATGAGGCTGGCTGGAGGGAATCTTGACATCAATAAGATGCTACTGTAAGCCAGATGGCCTCTGGTTTTCCAAGCTGCCCAACACATTATAAGACCAAAGGGGACCTAGCACCACAAACAGAATTCCTTCCTAGGCACTCCAATTCCCACCAATGCCTCCTGTCTGACCTCCCAGACACCTGGCTACTTAACCCACTTCTCTTTGCCCTGAATCGTGCACTGCCTTGACTTCACGGTCTGCAGTGTTCACGTGCATGCATCTGTTTTCGCAGGCGGAGGGCACTGCCTCTTACACTTCTGTGCCCTCCACACACAGCAGGCCCTCAACAAATACACGCTGATCTGTTGAAGCATCTTGGTCCTGCTTTTCCATCTTGAAAAGCTGGCATGTTACTGGGTCCAAGTATTAGTTTATTACCTAGATTTTAGTATCAACTATTTAGCTAGAGCCTCAGTATTACACATATTTCTTTCTAATTTATCCTGTGGTGCTTAATCTAGGCTGTAACATCAAAAGTAAAATACAAACAGCTTGACTGTGGCTTTAATTCTGCTTCTCTCTGCTGTTCTGCTGGAGCGGGCAACTCCACAACAAGCTGACTGCTTCCCATATATCAAAGTAGACGGCTTGTCCCCAATTATGCCTTAACTCACGGGCAGTCATTCTCTACAGCAGGCGGCAAGTTGAGGGGGCCTGGAAGCCAGGGACAAAGAAGGTACGATGGAGTATTAAGTAATTTTTATTTGAATTTGTACAAGTGAGTATTGCAGGGGTGAAAGACATGAAACCTGTCCACTAACTGAAGCCAGGTGAACAGGGTGCATGATGACTTTATCGTCAGATGCAATCTAGAACCATCTTCTCCGGCCACCTGTAATTCAGTCTAAAACAGACTCTTTCTCACCTGAATTCTCTGACTGCCTCAGCCTGATTCTCCATCTCATCATGAGGCTCTATTCCTACCTTTTGTTTTAGGGTCCTGAATGTGACCTTGACATCACTCAGTGACTGCAACGTCATCTGAGACTTGACTCGTGTCACAAAATCTCTCTGCCCTTCATATAGTTGGTTGTTTTGTAACGTCTGGAATATCTATAGCCACAAAAATTACTTGAAAATGTTTCCCAAAGGGACCTGTGTGTCTTACTAAAATTTCATTCTTATCTGTTTTCTAAACATTTATTAAACATGTTATATGAATAACTTTTTAAAATACAGAGGTGAATAAGACAAGGCCTCTGACCTCGAAAAGCTTCAATCCAATAAGAAAGACACAGGAGCAGAACCCCTACTCAGTCACCAGCTCCAGCCCATCTCTCCTGTCTCCTCATCTCAGAAAAGGGCAGCACCATTTCCTAGTTGTTTGAACCTGAAAAGTACAAATTGTCCTTCATTCCTCCCTTTACTCACACTCTACGTCCATTCCCATCAGCTAGTTCTGCTGACTCTACATCTAAAACCCATCCACGTTTTACTACCTCTATGGCCACCACCCAGACCCAAGCCAACAACATCTTTCACTTGGGCTAAGGAAATAGGTTTCTAAGTGGTCTCCTGATGACACTCTTGGCCTCTACACTACATTCTCCCAAGAACATACACCATAACATTTACAGTAAACAGATCTTTAGGTTAATCTACTGCTTAAAACCCTCCCATGGTTTCCAGCACGTTTAGAAAACAAACTCTTTCCAGCAGCCTGTAAGGCCCTACACTAGCTGGCTCCTGACTACTTCTCAGTCTCATCTTGTACCACTTCTCCTCTTGCTTACAATAGTCCATCTACTCTGGCCCTCTTTCCACCTCCCAAATACACTAAGCTCATTTTGAAGCCATTGTGCTTTCTTTTCCTCTGCTTGGAACATTCTCTCCTTTTCCATTCCACAGGTGTCACCTTCACGTCATTCAAGTCTCAGATCAAATGTCCACTCCTCAGGAAGCCTTCCCTGGCCACTCCATCAAATACTGCCCCAGATACTAGCGTATTAGTCCACTTTATTTTCATTTCACCTTCACTTCCTGAATTTATTTTTGTTACTTGTGTATCGCTTTTCTTCTCTAACTAGCATGTAAACTAACCTTGTCAGTGTTGTTGGGAACTATGCTCCCTGTACTTGAATCGGGCCTGGTTCAAGGAGGCATCCAGTAAAGATGTGATGACAGATGAATGTACCTTACAAAGAAGAACAAGATAAGGATGACAGAAATGGTGCAAACTACCGATGAGGAAAGGACATTTATTTTTTATTGGGGTTGGAGCAGGTTGAGAATGACTTCAAAAAGAAGAGATCATTAGGTCTTAGGACCACTAGGTAGCAACTGAAAAAGTATCCCAGGCTCTGGGAATAGGAGAAAAGTCCCAAAGGCCTGAGCCAGTCCACGATGTATGTCAGCAATAAAAATTTTGTCTGAAATGGCTGGTTCCCAGCATGAAAGGAGGGTTGTACTGAGCATTAATACAGAGGGTATAGATGGAACTTTATTTTTTTAACCATGGAGAGTCACTAAAAAGTTTTGAGGATGAAAACTGGTATAAATCTGACCCACATTTTAGAAACACTGAGAAAAACTGTTGTAACTTAGAAGTCAACAAACAACCCACCAAAAATAGCATCACGTTTAAGACAATTACACATTTTCCTGTGTTCAGGGAGAAAAAAAGGACTTAGATCTGTTAACGTAAAAGACAGAAGCCCACAGTTGGTGACCCTGCGTCCCAGAAGAAAGATCAACTACAAGTCATGTTTTGGTTTTCAAAGGTAGTAAACAAAACATCACAGTTCCAAATTGTTTCAAAGTAAAAGGTACCACCAATGAGGATAATGAAGCTCGAGGTACCTGAATTCCAGGACTGGAACTGGGTCCTGAGCTGGGAGACAGTTCCGAGCAAGCACTCTTCATATCAGAGAACACTTCAATTAATGAACAATATTTAACGGGTGGAATAGCGCTATTTAAACTGAAACTAACCCTAATGACATATATATTATACGAAACTTAAAAAGAGTTGTGAACGATTCATTCTCAGTCACCACAAAAAGTTGCTAACTATTTTCAGTAATTAAGCCCTACAGCAAAACATGCCTTCCAAAGTACAGGTAATTCAGTTGCTCTGAGAGTCTTCTTACTTTCCAGGGGTCTTATCAAAGTGGCTTATTTTAAGGCAGATTTAGTTAATGAGTACAACTCTCCTCAGTAACCAAGATGGAAAGGCTGAAAAGACAAAGACCAACATCACGGAGGAAACTCCTTGTGCTTCCAGAAGTCCTGTGAGAAAGGACGGCCCAGGAGTCTGTGGCCCGGCTGTTCTTTGCATTTTGTTTTTTTTTTTTGTAGTTTAAGCAAGGTAGAGGACCTGGAACTCAAAGCTTGCTCCCTTATAAAATGAGGAACTCAGAAATACAATGGAAGGTCCCTGCCACTTTTAAAATTCAACAATAATGAAGAAATTCCTTGCAGGTATTTGCTTTTCACAAACCAGAGCTTAAGGAGCAAATGCCACTGAGTGCTGCCTCCGTGTTTATTAGAGGTGCTGAGCTCGGGACCACAGGCGTAGAGCCAGCCCACAGGTCTCAGTCAGCCTCCAGCCTGGAGGGCAGCAGGGCTGGGACATGGTCGGAGTGGAATCACATAGACCTGGCCTCATATCATAGTTCTTACTATGTAAAGTGGGGGTAGGGTTGTTATGAGAATTCAAAGAGCTGATGAACATGAGGTGCTTAGCACGGTAACTGGTACACAGTGACTACTAAATAAATGGCAGTTCTAGAAGACATTGTTGGTATTGGCTTCATTTCACTTACTCAGCTAGTAGATTCATCTCTATTATTTTACATCAGATTCTTCTAGTAAAAAAGATAAAATTATGCCACCTCACAAAACTGGAAGAGACCCTGAAAGTCCTTTCATCCAGTTCCCTGCTTTCAGACATTTTCATTGTCACTGTCATTTTACTAATGAAGCTACCAAGGACCTGAGTAGTTAAGCTGACCACCCAAGATCATTTGGCCATTAAGTCCATTTAAAAAATGACTGCCTGTGTCCTCAGTGGTGCCCCAGTGTTTGGGAGTAGTGAACGTAAATCCCTGGGCTACTTGATACTAAGACTCAAGGCTGTCTCTGTCATTACAAGTACTCCATAAAATGAGATTATAGTGCATAAACCAAAGGGAGAAGGCAAAGAATAATCAAAATGACAACTCCAAATTTTAAAGTTATAAAAATGATAATGAAGCTTTCAACAACCTATACTAATGCTTATTATTATTATTATTATTAATCAGAACACAGATCCTATTCGAGCTGTGATTTTAACCAAATAAAATTAGGTACATATATAGTGAAGACTGGGAAGGAACTTGAAAATGACCGTGGCTGACTGGAAAAGGAGGCACAATTGCAGTTTGTTCGTACTGAGTGATTATAATGTAGCTGGCACAAGACACACTTCAACAGCAATAATCAAGGGGAAGGAGCTGCTGCTGTTCACTTACCCTGGGTTGTACAACATGACCGCTGAGAGGTTCTCACAGGACTTGGAAAGGTCGGTCATGGATAAGCTCAAGGAGGACAGAAGGCCGCTCTAGGAGCAGAGCACAGGGCACAGTGTTACTGTTGTGGACAAGAGAATGCCAGTGTTCCTGACTCACTGTTTTGAACTGGGAGGGACAGGGGCAATGAGGTGCATGCACTCCTAATCAGAACACAAAACAACTGGGGGACAGTCGTTGTCAACACAGGGCTTGGATATGAGACATTCCCTAACTTGTTTCCTCAGCAGGTAGTCTGCCGGGGCTTTGGCCCTGACCTGCCAACAGGAAACATTTGTCTCGACCACCAAGCTATGGATATTTCTCAACCCAAACCCTAAACTAAGCACAGCAGAGCCCTGGTATTCTGGGGCTGGAAGATCACTTGCCTACTCTGGACTTCACTCATTTGCTTTCCCACTACATCTGTCAGTAATCTGCTGGGAAGCAAATCCCCTAGAATCAATCCAGTTTACAGAACTATTTTTCAAGCACTCCACCAGACGGAACTGTTCGGAACAGCGCGGAGACCATGCCCTGGCCTGCCAACTCCACCACGAGGTTCCCGTCTGGGCACTTCACGCCGCTCACCTTCCTCTTCTCCCTGAGCTTGGCAGCTTCCTTGGGATGGTTAAAGCGAAACATGTTGGTTCTTCCCAAAAGTATCACAGCCCCTGAGAACACACAAGGACAGGGAGAAATAATGAACGGTTTGTTAGCTGGCGACAACATGACACGGGATCCTATAACTGAAAGGTAATTCGCAGTGTATCATAAAATAATAATAAGGGAAAGCTTTCATCTCAAAAATCACCTTAGCTAGTTGCCATGGAGTCGATTCCAACCCCTGGCGACCCCGCGTGTGTCAGAGCAAACCTGCGCTCCCTACGGGTTTTAGTCGCCGGTTTCTTGGACACAGGTCACCTTGACTTTCTCCCAATGTGCTTCTGGGCGGACTCAAACCTCTCACCTTTCAGTTAGCAGCCGAGTGCCTTAACTCTCTGCACCACCCAGAGACTCCTGAAATCAGCTTATACAGTCTATCTTAAATCTGCGAATATTTTTTTTTTGAATCTGAGTTTCACGTTACTAATATTACCCGAGGCGGAAGTGATGATTCTAGGCATTAGAACATATTATGAGATGTAAAACTTAATATACGGAGAATTAGACTTTTGATTGTTTTAGAGAAAAAAAAAAAAAAGGAACCAGTTCTCCAAAGAAATGTCATAATGTCAAGCAAAGTATAGAGTGACAAATTTAGGAATGTTTAGTAGTGCCTATAAAGGCAGAAATCTCGCAAGAAACTTCTTTCAAAAGGAAAGACAGTGAAACTGTCAAAGAGTATAGGTAGCTGTTACTAACCTCTCCCTCAGAGTCTGATCAGAAAGAAACTGTGTGCGTGCAATGGGTATCTATTCCATGTGAAAACAGTGCTTTTTGTTAAAATTCTATTAAAATTTAGATGGCCACATTAGATACATAAGAAAGACTCCTTTTTATTGACTAGGGCCCTGATTACTCAGAACATAATTTCACAAGTAGCAAAGAATTCAAAGTAAATGCCCCAGGGGACCAATCACACGGATAAAAAAAAATCACTGGGGTGGAATGCAAATTTTAGCTCTATTAGATGAATGGACGGATGGACAGGCAGACAGCAACAGAAAGACAGACAAATACTTTCTACAGTCAGAGCTGTCCAAAGCCAGCCTGGATGTCCTGGAAGAAAGTGAGCTCCTCGCGCACGTCTCAGGTAACGTGAGCTGAGAGGACACTGTGGCAATAAAACAAGAGACCCCCGTACTTCTGCTTCAGCGTTCTTCATTCTGAACTTTAATTACTTCAGAGCATGCACACACAGATGGAACATAAACACGCTGCAAAAGCATGTGCAGTGAAGAAGACACGGTCATTTACAATGGGGTAGGCAGAGAGGGAAGCTCTGCCGACACTGAATGAAAACTTGGGGTGAAGTAGCGTGGTAACCCCCACGTGTCTGTCAGTTTGTCATACTGTGGGGGTTGCATACTGCCGTAATGCTGGAAGCTATACACCGGTATTCAGATACCAGCAGGGTCACCCATCGTGCACAGGTTTCAGCTGAGCTTCCAGACTAAGAAACACTAGGAAGAAGGACCCAGCAGTCTACTTCTCAAAACAATTAGCCACGGAAAACCTTGTGAACAGCAGCGGAACACTGCCTGATATAGTGCCGTAACGTGAGCCCCCCAGGTTGGAGGGCACTCAAAAGATGACTTGGGAAGAGTTGCTTCCTTAAAGTAGAGTCAACTCTAACGATGCAGATGGAGACAAGTTTTTGGGATCTTCATTTACTGATGTGCCACGATGCAAAATGAGAAGAAACAGCTGCAAACATCCATTAATAATCGGAACCTGGAATGTACGAAGTATGAATCTAGGAAAATTGGAAAACGTCAAAAATGAAATGGAATGCATAAACGATATCCTAGGCACTAGTGAGCTGAAACGGACTGGTATTGGCCATCTCGAATGGGACAGTCATGTAGTCCACTATGCCAGGAATGACAGCTTGAAGAGGAATGGTGCAGCATTCATCACCAAAAAGAACAGTTCAAGATCTATCCCGAAGTACAACGCTGTCAGTGATACAACACCCTGGTGGCGTAGTGGTTAAGTGCTATAGCTGCTAACCCAAGGGCTGGCAGTTCGAATCTGCCAGGCACTCCTTGGAAACTGTGGGGCAGTTCTACTCTGTCCTATAGGGTCGCTATGAGTAGGAATCGACTCGATGGCACTGGGTTTTTATATAGCTACAAGGAAGACCAGTTAATACGACTATTATTCAAATTTACACACCAACCACTAACGCCAAAGATGAAGAAACTGAAGTCTGAAATTGATCGAACATGCAATCAGGATGCATTGATAATTACTGGGTGACTGAAATGCAAAACTTAGAAACAAGTTTCTTGGAAACAAAGCAGAAGGATCGGTAGTTGGAAAACATGGCCTTGGTGACAGAAACAATGCTGGAGATCAGATGATGGAATTTTGCAAGACTAACAACTTCTTTACTGCAGATATCTTTTTCACCAACATAAATGGGGACTGTACACATGGACCTCGCCAGATGGAACACACACAAATCAAATCAACTACGTCTGTGGAAAGAGATGATGGAACAGCTCAGTATTGTCACTCAGAACAAGGCCAGGGGCCGACTGTGGAACAAACCATCAATTGCTCACATGCAAGTACAAGCTGAAACTGAAGAAAATGAGAGCAAGTCCATGGGAGCCAAACTACAACCTTCAGTATATCTCACCTGAATTTAGGACCATCTAAAGAAAAAAAGAATAGATTTGACAGCTTTAACACTAATGACTGAGGACCAGATGAGTTGTGGAATGACATCAAGGACATCATACATGAAGAAAGCAAGAGGTCACTGAAAAAACAAGAAAGAAAGAAAAGACCAAGACGGATGTCAGAGAAGACTCTGAAACTTGCTCTCGAACATCAAGCAGCTGAAGCAAAAGAAAGAAATGATGAAGTAAAAGAACTGAACAGAAAATTTCAAAGGGCGGCTCCAGAAGACAAAGTATTATAATGACATGTGCAAAGAGCTGGAGATAGAAAACCAAAGGGGAAGAATGCACTCAGTGTTTCTCAAGCTGAAAGGACTGAAGAAAAAATCCAAGCCTCAAGTTGCAATAGTGAAGGATTCTACGGGGAAAATATTAAACGACGCAGGAAGCATCAAAAGAAGGTGGAAGAAATACAGGGTCATTATAACAAAAAGAATCAGTTGACGTTCAACCATTTCAAGAGGTAGCATATGATCAGGCACCAATGGTACTGAAGGAAGAAGTCCCAGGTGCACTGAAGGCACTGCAGAAAAACAAAACTCCAGGAATTGATGGAACATCAATTGAGGTGTTTCAACAAACGGATGCAGCACTGGAAGTGCTCACTCGTCTATGCCAAGAAATTTGGAAGACAGCTTCCTGGCCAACCAACTGGAAGAGATCCATATTTATACCTATTCCCAAGAAAGGTGATCCAACCAAATGCAGAAGTTATAGAACAATACTATTAATATCACACGCAAACAAAATTTTGCTGAAGATCATTCAAAAGCAGCTGCAGCAGTATATCGACAGGGAACTGCCGGAAATTCAGGCCGCATTCAGAAGAGGACGTGGAACCAGGGCTATCATTGCTGATGTCAGAGGGATACTGGCTGAAAGCAGAGAATACCAGAAGGATGTTTACCTGTGTTTTATTGACTATGCAAAGATATCTGACGGTGTGGATCAAAACAGATTATGGATAACATTGAGAAGAATGGGAATTCCAAAACACTTAATTGTGCTCATGAGGAACCTTTACATAGATTAAGAAGCAGTTGTTCAGACAGAACAAGGGGATACTGATTGGTTTAAAGTCAGAAAAGGTGTACATCAGAGTTGTATCCTTTCACCATACCTGTTCAATCTGTATGCTGAGCAAATAATCTGAGAAGCTGGACTATATGAAGAAGAACGGGGCATCAGGATTGGAGGAAGACTCATTAACAAACTGCATTATGCAGATGACACAACCTTGCTTGCTGAAAGTGAAGAGGACTTGAAGCACTTACTAATGAAGATCAAAGATCACAGCCTTCAGTATGGATTGCACCTCAACATAACGAAAACAAAAATCTTCACAACTGGACCAACAAGCAACATCATGATAAACAGAGAAAAGACTGACTGAAGTTGTCAAGGATTTCATTTTCCTTGGATCCACAATCAACAGCCATGGAAGCACCAGTCAAGAAGTCAAAAGACACATCGTGTTGGGTAAATCTGCTTCAAATGAGTTCTTTAAAGTGTTGAAGAACAAAGATGTCACGTTGAAGACTAAGATGCGCCTGACCCAAGCCATGGTATTTTCAATTATATCATATGCATGTGAAAGCTGGACAATGAATAAGGAAGACCGAAAAAAAATTGACACCTTTGAATTGTGGTGTTGGTGAAGAATACTGAATATCATGGAGTGCCAAAAGAACAAACAAATCTGTCTTGGAAGAAGTACAACCAGAATGCTCCTTAGAAGCAAGGATGGAGAGACTGCATCTTACGTACTTTGGACATGTTGTCAGGAGGGATCAGTCCCTGGAGAAGGACATTACCCTTGGTAAAGTACAGGGTCAGTAGAAGAGAGGAAGACCCTCAACAAGATGGACTGACACACTGGCTGCAACAATAGACTCAAGCATAACAACAATTGTGAGGATGGCACAGGACTGGGCAGTGTTTTCTCCTGTGGTACACAGGGTCGCTATGAGTCGGAACCGACTTGACGGCGCCTAACAACAACAGCATGGTAAAGTTTTTACCATTGCCTGATTTAAGCACAAAGAAACTTGTTTATGTTTGGTGCGGGGATAATTTTCATTCGACCTAAATGTCTTCAAAATACTGACTGTTGTCAAGTGCCGCTGAATCGATTCCAACTCTACTTACAACAGAACAAAACACTGTCTGGTCCTGTGCTGTCCTCACAATTGTTGTTACACTTGAGCCCACTGTTGCAACCACTGTGACTTACACGAAGATAAAGTAAAACTATGATGATGGCACCATTTTAATGACCTGATAAAGTCTAATTTCCACTACCTGTCAGTTTTTTGTACTGTGGTGGAATGTTTGTTGCTGTGATGTTGGAAGCTATGCCACCAGTATTTCGATACGAGTAGTGTCACCTATGGTGGACAGGTTTCCACAGAGGTTCAAGACTAAGACAGACCAGGAAGAAAGGCCTGGCGATCTACCGCCAAGACACAGACTTTAGTATTTAGAACACACGAATTATAGTAATTTTTTCTATATCTTAAAAGTGGCTGTGAGCAGCTAGACATGGAAAATCAACATCTGACAAAGTACTTGTGGTGGTTAAGAAAGTTCTCTAACATCTATAAAGAAAAAAACAAAACAAACCCTTTGCCATCGAGTCGATTCTGACTCACAGCAACCCTACAGGACAGGGGAGAACTTCTCCAAAGAGTCTCCAAGGCTTTAAATCTGTTCAGAAGCAGACTGCCATATCTTTCTCCCATGGAGCAGCTGGTGGGTTTGAACCACGGATCTTTCCAGTGAGCAGTGGAGCTATTAACCACTGTGCAAGCAGGGTTCCTCCCTAACATCCACAGCTGACTTCTAACAAACAAACAAAAAAAACCACTCACTGCTGTCCAACTGATTTTGACTCATAGTGACCCTGTATGACAGAGCAGAACTGCCCCATAGGTTTCCAAGGCTGTAAATCTTTATAGAAGCAGACTGCCGCACCTTTTTCCTGCAGAGCAGCTCACGGGTTTGAACCGCTGACCTTTCAGTTAGCAGCTCAGCACTTAACCACTGTACCATCAGAGCTCTTATAGCTGACTCAGCTTCACATAAATACTACACTAATTCAAACAGGAAACATGGCTTGGGGTTGATGGCTTGGTAATGCGCTCTCATAAGAGGTATCAGGTGTCAGTAGCAAAGCATACCATCAGATCACCAGCTGACATTTGCAAATGATATAAATGTGCTGACATCTTGCCAAAAAGGCACACGGGTTTTGTCCCTTCCTTTTTAATGCTTACAGTTCAAATATGGATTGAAGATTTCCTGCTTTAGATAAATCACTTAAATTTCTGTTTACTCCTACCAACTTAGATTCTGGGACTCTGGAGAATAAAGAAAATTGATCTTCAGTCTTTGCTATTGAGGTTTCCAGCCAATCCATGAAGAATTACTTGCCCAAATGTGTGTACTGGCTGAGTATGTACGGGGCGTGGGAGGCTGATTTTATTTTTTCTTAAAGCCTTTTGAGAGGTACAAAACAATTACATGGAACAGGTCTTGTCCTTCTGAAGAAAAAAATGTAGAAACCATATGAAATAATTAGAGAGCAATTCAAGGCAGTAGATAGTAAAATTATAAATACTAAGGTACAGAAAGCAAGCCATTATGCTAACTGGTCTTGGTATTAGTAACTTTCTTTCAATTCACCCCAGTGGTCCATATTCTTTGTTATGAACAATAATGCTTATTCTCTGTCAATAACAATCTCAACTGTTCATTTCCAGCCTCCCACACGTTCCAAGCTGCTGATAGGAGGTTGAATATTTCTCACAAAATGCCTCCCTTCACGCTAAGCTCCAGCAGTCTCTCACCTCCATCAATCCCTTTTTGTTACTGCTAGTCTACAGTCTCCCTTTGGGTCACACAAATGCTTTACTGTCCTTCATCTCTGTGTCCACGTTACTCATCTACTGCATGGTGGTCACTGACTCCCTTCTACCTTTCACAAAAATTCATGGGACCCGTATGGGATTGAAAAGCCCTATAAACTTGCCCATGATTCACCAGCCTTTGTCTTCCACTACTCCTACTTCCTACATTATCTTCCCACACTCCCATTCTCTAGATATTTCTTCACTATATACTCTGGTCAAAGGATATCTAAGTCATTTTTTCACCATACACTATCACGACAAATACATTCTTGCTCTTGAGAATTCAGCTTTGGGTAAATGTTCCCTTTCTCAGCACTCTAAAGCCACCCTATGGGAAGAGTTCCAGTTCTGGGTATATACACTCCACCCTGTCTCACCCACTGAATGCAGCTACAGCCTGAAAGGATACATGGAGCTGTTGTTTCAGAGCCCTAAAAAGTAAACAGTAGCACACAGATTGAAAAATTCCAGAAACTGAAGCACCACTGAACTGATGGTGAATTTACCATTTCTTTTTCCTCCAGTGTTCCCTGGTTGGGACTAAGGAGGAATGCAAAAGTGGACATTAATGCAGATATAGTGAACTCCAGGAGAAGCCCTCTAGTTCAGGTTCAAGGAGTGGGCAACGGGTCTCCTGGCAGCAACAGTGGCAGCAGCAGAGAGCCTACCGATGCCTAAAGCTACAAAGCACAGAACATCCCTTTCTGATCAGAGGATCTGGGGTCCCAAGAGGGTGAGGCAGGCCCTTACTGCCTTTTTTTTCCCCTCTCTCTGTTCTCTCACTGCTTGCCTGAACGTGGGAGTTGGAAGTACACAGAGCAGTAAACAAAATTCCAGATTTCTAGCCAGAGGACAGAAAACAGCATATCCAAAGAACCTGACAATACTTGGGAGATGGTAAAGAAATTCAGGAAAGTGACCTCAGAGACCACTACCTGGGTGCCAGACTGGCCATTAGGCAGTATACACATGGAAATGACTGGACTAGCACTGCAAAGGCTCTGAAAACTGAGCTGGCATTGGAACCACAAACCACGGAAAGCTGATTGTAACTTATGGCCTGAATCCAAGCAGGTCAATTGCCCGCTAAAACAAAAATATCAAAATTTTCCATAGGATTTAAACAAGACCCAGAGTCTCATAACATAAAGTTCAAAATGTCCAGAATACAATGCGATTACTCAGCATAAGAAGAACCAGGAGAATTTCAACTTGCATGGAAAAAAAACAATCAACCGATGCTAATGCCAAGATGATAGAGATGTTGAAATTACCTGATAAAGACTTTAGTTATTACAAAAATGTTCTCACATGGAATAACACTTTTGAAACAAATTGAAAGATAAAGTTTCAACAAAGAAGAGATATAAAGAAGAATCAAATTTTAAGACAGAACAATACAACAACAACAAAAAAAAACTCACTGGATGGTCTCAACAACAGAATGAATATGCCAGAGAAAAAGAGTCAGTGAACTTGAAGACAGAACCAGTGAAATTATCCAATCTTTGCTAGAAGTTTACCGAACAATAAAAATTAATAAACAGAGCCTCAGGGACCTATGGAACAATACCAAAATATTTAACATCCATGGAATAACATGTATTAACCTATGCGACAATACCAAAAGAGCTAACATTCACAGAAATTTTGTTCATGGAGTCCCAGAACAAATGGATAAGTGGTGTGATGAAGAATACTTAAATAATGGCTGAAAACTTCTCAAATCTGGAGACAGACAAAAACCTGTAGATTCAAGTAGCTTAGCAGTCCAATATATACATATAAGCTCTGGCAAAATTTGCTCTATGGATCCTGCATCCAGCTCGTCAATCTCTGACCTCCGATTCTTGGGACTTGAGCCAGCAGCCTGATGTCTGACCTGCTGATATTGGGCTCATCAGTCCACGCAACCATGTGACTCAGGAGAAGCCTCCAGTCTGATGTCTGAACCACGCATTTGGGACTTGCCAGCCTCCACAATTCCGTAAGCCATGTCTTGAGACAGATCAATCTCTCTTTCTCTCTTGTATGTGTGTATATATATATATATATATATATATTCACACACACACACACAGATATATATACATATATATGGAAACACTGGTGACATAGTGGTTAAGTGCTACAGCTGCTAACCAAAAGATCAGTAGTTCAAATCTACCAGGCGCTCCTTGGGAACTCTATGGGGCAGTTCTACTCTGTCCTATACAGTTGCTATGAGTCAGAGTCAACTCAGTGGCAACGAGTTTGGTTTCGGTTTCGACTCATAGCAACACCGTGCACAACAGACTGAGACACTGCCCAGTCTTGCACCAGCCTGACAACTGTTGCTATGCTTGAGCTCATTATTACAGCCACTGTGTCAACCCATCCATCTCGTTGAGGGGTTTCCTCTTTTTCTTGACCCTCTACTTTACTTCTCCAGGAACTGATCCCTCCTGGTAACATACCCAAAGTATGTGAGACGTAGTCTCATCTTCTGGCACTATATCAGACAATATTCTGCTGCTATTCATAAGGTTTTCACTAATTCCTTTCAGAAGCAGACCACCGGGTCCTTCTTCCTAGTCTTAGACTGGGAGCTCAGCTGAAACCCATCCATCATGGGTGACCCCGATGGCATTGCTTCCAGCATCACAGCAACATACAAGCCCCCACTGTATGACAAACTGATAGATGCATCTTATATATACCTACGTATACATATACACACACACAAATTCATACATATATATACACATATATATACGAACACCCACCACTGATTTTGCTCCCCTAGAGAACCAAGCCTAAGACAAACCTCTGCCCACCTGCAGCCATGAGAATAAGAGATTTAAATTAGAAGAGCCTAGAGTCTTTTTCATTAAAAGAGGCAATAATGGTTTTGTTGACTACTCTTTTCTAGCAGGAAAAGACAAATTCGCATTGCTGTAGAGCACTTTGGGTCAAATTTTTTTTGGTTAATATTTGGTTTCACTGATAAGAAAAACCTTAAAATCAAAGTAACGAAAAAAAGACCCAGTGCCATCAAGTCGATTCCGACTCGTAGCGACCCTATAGGACAGAGGAGAACTGTCCCATAGAGTTTCCAAGGAGCACCTGGTGGATTCAAACTGCGCCAACCTTTTGGTTAGCAGCCGTAGCACTTAACCACTATGCCACCAGGGTTTCCAAAATCAGATAAGATGTCTACTATTAATTTTCCTCTTTAATGTGGGTAAGTTAGGTGAAATGAGAGAGGGAGACAATAATATCTGGTGGCTTTTTTAGTGCATTAAAGGTCTCTTCTGCTAACCGGATACCTTGGCTAACCTGCTGAAAGGTTTCTTTCCCTTTCTAGTTCCACTAAAATTCTTTTTTAATTTGCTTCTGAACAACTCATAGCAGCCCTCTGGCAGATGAAAATTTTATCGAAGGCTTTTCAGCTCCACTCCCCAGATAATCACCTGCTCCTTGTTTCTGAGTGCTTGAATAGATGCAAATACATTTTGGCGTTCAAGCATAACATATTCAGATACGCCTAAGTATGAAATCCCCAGATGCAGTTTCTGCAATATTTCTAAAAAGAGACACAAATGTTCAGTGGATCTGCCAAACGTGCAAAAAGACCAAAGAGGTCCACTGATACGAACAGAAAAATTAATTGTATTGATCAACCATCAGCTCTAAAATAACATACGGCAGCAAAAAGAAAATAATAAGAGAGACAAAAGGCCAAGTGTTGTCTGACCTCACTTACGTAAAAAGATGAGAAAAGGCAAACGCAGAGAGACTAAAGCTTATTAGTGGTTACCAGGGGCAGAACAGAGCGAGAAGAGGGGTGGCTACCGCTTACAGGACACCCAGCTTCAGCTTATGGTGATGGAAAAATCACATTGATTAAGGTAGGGTTGCACGGCTGATGACTGCAGTGCTGTCAATAAGTTGTACACCTGTAAAAAGTTTAGGTGGCAAAAGTCGTATGATAGAAATATTTGCAACAATGACAAAAAAAAAGAGTAGCTGCTGCGGCAACTAATGCGCAAACACCACATGGGATCTGGTCCCTTGGTTTGGAGGCTGAGGGTCATGGTTTCACGTGACACCCCAGTTAACTGGCCTAATAACATGTTTAGTGCTTCTGTTCTACCTCCTAGTTTGTTGCTTAGTGCCTGGGGTCTTAAAAGCTTGCAGATGGCCATCCAAGGCACAACAATTGGTCTCTATTTGCATGGAGCAACAGAGAAAGGAGAGTAAGAAATAGGAGGAAGATATGGGGGGAAAAAAAATTTTTTTTTTTTATATGGAAAAAGGTGTGCCTAATTGCCTCCATGAACAAATACCTCCTCTGCCATGAGATCAGAAGAACTGGATGGTGCCCAGCTACCATTACTGAACATTTTGATCAAAGATTCTACGGAAGAATCCCGATCAAAAGGGGAAAAATACAGAAAAGAATTTCAAATACCCAAGGACTCCCAATTTTCTAGAGCTAGGGAGGCTGGGTGAACCCCTGAAACTACTGCCTTAAACTATTTAAACTTAAACCAAAAATACCCCTTGAAGTCTTCTTGAAATTAAACAATAATTTAGCTTAACTAGTAAAGAATGTCTGCCTTGAGCATTATATACTCTCTTAAGAACTATTCATATGGGATCAAATGGAGATCAGCAACTCAAAAGATTTAGATAAGAACCTTATGGGGTGGCAAGTGTATGTTAATAGGGGAGGAACAATGCAGAAAGGGGGGGTGAGAATAGTTTCACAACTTGAATAATGTAATCAATGTCAGTGAACTGTACACTTAAAAAAAAAATTTTAGAAACTGTTAAATTGGTATATGTTTTGCTGTATATATTCTCAACAACCATACGAATAAAATTAAAATTAAATAAGAGAAAATAGTCCCCAGCAATTTTAAGACAAAAGTTGAAAAGAGTTTTAAATTATAATGCACTTGATTTTTATAATCATTTTAATAATCATATTAAGTATACGGGAAAGAAAAAAAAAGGGAAACATCTGGGACCATAGATTCTACCAAGAAGAGCTCAAGTTTTTTGAACAAGACACCACGGTCAAAGTCACGCTTTCTTCTCTGGCAAGCCGAATCATACAACAAGGAGTGAGGAGAACTAAGCTTCAGAGAACACGTCAGTTGAAGAGTATGACTAAATCCAGTGGTATCTATCCCATGCTTTTATTTTGGAAGAACTCAAGAAAGAGGAAGAGGAAATTTTCTATGTACCAGGCTCCAGAAACCAAAACCCACTGCCATCGAGTCGATTCCAACTCATAGCAACCCTATAGGTCAGAGTAGAACTTCCCCAATGGAGTTTCCAAGGAGCGCCTGGTAGATTTGAACTGCCGACTTTTGGTTAGCAGCCGTAGCTCTTAACTGCTATATCACCAGGGTACCAGGCTCCAGGCAAGGTATATTTTATACATATATATAAAACCATTGCCATCGAGTCGATTCCAACTCATAGCAACCCCATAGGACAGAGTAGAACTGCCCCATAGGGTTTCCGAGGAGCACTTGTTGGATTCGAGCTGCTGACCTTTTGGTTAGCAGCCGTAGCTCTTAACCACTACCTCATCAGGGTTTCCCCATATTATATACATCATCACATTTAATGCTCACAATACTAACCAAAGCTCTTCATTTCAGAGATGCTACTAGATGGAAACATTCTTGTAACTTAAGGCAGGAGAAGGGCAGTTGATGCCATCTGGAAAAAGTAAGGCAGTTAACTGATGGAGGTAAATAATTTCACCGTGATAGTGACAACCTGCTAAATTTAGATAAATCTCCTATTAGCTGGCATTCACAAGTATGTTAACTGATTTAGATAAGGAAGCGGTAATTACTACATGTGCTTTTTAATGGAACAGCCTAACTAACACGTTTCCAGATGAAGAGCAATTTACTAATGAACAGACATGTTTAAACGCAAATCATCAGCAATAACCTGGAAACTAGTAGTGAAGAAGCGAGAGTAGGAAGCTGCTGATACTACAGGGTGAACCAGGAATCCAGCAGAATACCGCGTTAATGTGGTTAAAGATCACCACAACTTGGGTTAATATTCAATCTGTATTTGCTGTTCTTGATACCTTTCACTTCTACCAAAGGCAAATGCTTGCTTAGCTCTGCTTCAGAGAGGTTTCTTTCTGTTTTGCCTGTCATGGATCCGATTAGTGGGCTGGAGACCAGTGACATCCACTGGGATGACCAAGAGACAATGAGTCAGGATTGGCCATCAGGCCAATAACCATTCCAGTAAACCAGACATTGGGTTTAGGACAATAAATGACCAGAATTATCTACACTCCAAAACACTACATGCTGTCCATCCATGGTCCTCAGGGATGTGGGCATGTGACTTATGCCTGACTTGGAGAGCTGAAGAGGCGATAAAATAGCACACATACTGTTTAAGCTTGGTAGGAATAGTTAAAGCATTATGAATGAGCATATTAGTGATAATGAATGGCCTGCTCTAATTCTTTCCTGGCTTGATCTGATAAAATATGGCAGTTCCCCCAAGACCCATCTCCAAGAGGCTTGGCCACCATCTGTTAATGTGGACTATTTGCCTTTGTAGAAATCAACTGAGAGTGGGCACGACTGTGCACAAACACTATACATGATTTACTTAAAAAACTGCTTCATGGGTAAAAGGTGAGAGTTTTGTAGTATAAAAATGTATACTTCAGTCCTGTTTAGTCTTGTTACCCAATTATTATATTTTAATGAAGCATGTAAACTTTTTTTTTTTTTTGCTTTAGCAAAAAATCCTTTTGTAGCTCTGCCTAATCACATCCCTTCTTCCTCTCCTGAGGTTTAAACTCCATTCTAAGGCTGGCATGTATTAGTCTCATTCACATCTTTTTCATTCTTACTACGTATTTTAATAGCCATGAACAATGTTATATCATTTTGTGTTTTAAAAATGTGTTCCAGTTTTAAACCGTTCCTGCAGTCCTGAACCCTAGATTGGTTCTTTCAGTATTAAAATGTGTGTATTAAAAAAAAAAAAGTTTCCATCTTGCTTCTCTCATGTAATGCCTTGAAACTCAAAATCATGTTGTATTTCATTGCCCTAAGCCCACTGGTGGTGCAGTGGGGAAGCGCTCAGCTGCTAACCAAAAGGTCAGCAGTTTGAATCCACCAGCCATTCCTTGGAAACCCTATGAGGCAGTTCTATTCTGTCCTGCAGGGTTGCTGAGTCTGAATCCACTCGACGGCAGTCTTTTTTTTTGGTTTAAGACTCGTTAGTGACATGTACACTCAGTGCACAGTATTTTAACACCTTCAAACACAGCATTTTATTTCAATTTCATTAACAGTGATACCGAGAAAGCTGTTCAGTAGCACAGCAGAGCGCCAGAGGAACTCAGGCCCTTCAAATCTAAAAATCATGACACCGCGGCAGTAAAACAATTAAGAGTACTCAGGAGGGAACGACAATTCTGACAATGACTCCTGACTGCCAATTAGTGCTACTATTTTCCTAGGACAAGTCATAGCCAAGCATCAATACGAAGATCAAAAACTTAGCTCCAGCTGCTGAATTCACTGAACTAGCCAGAATAGGTGTGTTTTATTAAAATGGATTTTCAATTTACGTAAAAGTTTGAGATAAAAAAGCCACTTAAAAAAATGTTACATAGATGATATAATTATTATTTATCTATCATTCTTCAATCCGTAAGGGAATTAGAAACATAATTATACCTATATATAGACCAAGAGGCAGTCATTTGAAAAGAACAAGGGGACACTGCATGGCTTAAAATCAGGAAAGGTGTGCGTCACGGTCGCATCCTTTCAGCATACTTATTCAATCTGTGTGCTGAGCAAATACTCAGAGAAAATGGAATATACGAAGAATGGGGCATGAGGATTGGAGAGAGACACACTAACAACCTGCAATATGCAGATAACACAACCTTGCTTGCTGAAAGCCAAGAGGACTTGAAGCACTTACTGATGAAGATCAAAGACAAGAGCCTTCAGTATGGATTACACCTCAACATAAAGAAAACAAAACTCCTCACAACTGGATCAGTAAGCAACATCATGGTAAAAGGAGAATATACTGAAGTTGTCAAGGATTTAATTTTACTTGGATCCACAATTAATGTCTGTGGAAGGAGCAATCAAGACATCAAATGACATATTGCATTGGGCAAATCTGATGCAAAAAACCTCTCTGAAGTGTTAAAAAGCAAAGATGTCACTTTGAGGACTAAGGTGACCTGACCCAAGCCATGGTATTTTCAATCTCCTCATTTGCATGCTAAAGCTGGAGAATGAATAAGGAAAACTGAAGAAGAATTGATGTTTTTGAATTATGGAATTGGTAAAGAATATTAAATATACCACAGACTACCAGAAAGAATAAATCTGTACTGGAAGAAGTACAGCCAGAATGCTCCTTAGGAATGAGGATGGTGAGACTTGGTCTCGTGTAATTTGGACATGTTATCAAGAGGGACCAGTCCTTGGAGAAGGGCATCAGGCTTGGTAGAGGGTCATCGAAAAAGAGGAAGACCCTAAAAGCTAGCAAGCGGCCATCAAAGATGCATCAATTGGTCTCAACCCACATGGAGCAAAGGAGAATGAAGAACACCAAAGACACAAGGAAAATATGAGCCCAAGAGAAAGAAAGGGCCACATAAACCAGAGACTTCATCAGCCTGAAACCAGAAGAACTAGATGGTGCCTGGCTACCACCACTGGCTACCCTGACAGGGAACACAACACAGAATACCTGATGGAGCCGGAGGGAAGTGGGATGCAGACCTCAAATTCTAGTAAAAAGACCAGACTTAATGGTCTAAGACTGGAGGGACCCCAGAGGTTATGGCCCCCAGACTCTCCGTTAGCCCCAAACTAAAACGATTCCCAAAGCCAACTCTTTAGACAAAGATTAGGCTGGACTATACGACAGAAAATGATACTGGTGAGGAACATGCTTCTTGGCTCAAGTAGACACAAGAGACTATGTGGGCAGCTCCTGCCTGGAGGCAAGGTAAGAAGGCAGAGGGGGACAGGAGCTGGCTGAATGGACACAGGAAATACAGGGTGGAGAAAAGGAGTGTGCTGTCACATTATAGGGAGTGCAACTAGGGTCATATAACAATGCGTGTACAAGTTTTTGTAAGAGGAACTGACTTGAATTGTAAACTTTCACTTAAAGCACAATATAAATAAATAAAAAAAATAACGTGTAAAAAATAAAAAGAAGACCCTCAATGAGACGGATGGATACAGTGGCTACGACAATGGGCTCAAGCATAACAATGATTAGAAAGATGGTGCAGGACCAGCGGTGTTTCCTTCTGTTGGGCACAGGGTCGCTATGAGTTGGAACCAACTCGACCGTACCTAACAACAACAACATATAAACGGAATGACAATGAAATAATAAGCAATTTCTCCTAACTTAATAAATAAGCTAATAATCTTTTGGGGAGAAGGGTGGAAAGGTAACCCCAAAATTAAATATTAAGTTCTAGGCAGTTCCTATATTAAACAGTATATGTTCTAAAAGTTCATTTTTTAGCACACTGTTTGGTACTCTGAGTTGATTTTTTTCACCTCATTCCAAACAACAGTTAACTTCCAGGAAAACCCACAAGAGACTATTTAACTCATAACATGGCAGGAACGGTGGTCACTGTATCCCACTCGGCCTTCTCTGCATCCAGTGACCAGCGCTATGGGTGGCAGAAGTCCCAGAAGCTCAGGAGGATGCTGGCTGTGGCAGGGGGAGCGTGCGGAGGAAGCAGTCCGATGGCCGGGGCTACAAATCCAGGGGGGGCCAGCAGCAAATACTGATGTTTGTGGGCTATTTGTGATTCAAGAACTGCCTATGTTAAAAAATTCCCCAAATTAATGCCAACCATAACTGCTTCTCCTACTTCCCAGTACACAGGTGGCACTTAGGGCATTTGGGTTTCCCAGCACAGTAGCAGACTACAGGAAGGAGAAACAGAGCACAGAACTGGCAGTCCCTGAATTCTTTGGGCCTCACTTTCCCTATGAATTCTTAAAGGCCCTCTATGGTTGAAAAATGTGATTCCGTCATTAGTTTATTGTACAATGAAGTTTTTTGGGTTTTTCCCCCCATTTTAGGGCAGTTAATATATATAAGTATGTTCTGAATTTTGTATACACAACTAAACACAGTTCAGCAATTACATACCTTAAAAACCTAAAAGTTTTAACAGAAAAAATAGATGAAAATTAGAAAATTTTGAATAAAAGGAAGTTCCAAGACAGAAATATATTTTTAAAAATACAAACAAAACTAGATTCTACCTCCTCAAACGATATTTTGAAAAAAACAAAATGATTCTAAAATTCTCTCGAAAAAAATTAAGTCATGAATAGAAAAACAAAACACTCAGTTAAAACTGTGTCGTATTGGTACAAAAGAATAATTACAGAGTACAGGAATAAAGTGAAAAGGCAAAAAAGAGATACGCTTTCAATTTTTGGTAAAGCAAGTTTCTTTAAAAGAAACCTTGGCATAAGATGGGAGGAATACATAATAAATGATATAACAATGTGTGTGGCAGGGAGTTAAATTGTATCTATAATTTATATACCAAATGAACTCCAGATATATTAAATAACTAAATATTTCAACATAAACCTTGAAAAAATAAAATAATCAAATTATGAGAAAAATAACAGAAAATGGAACCAAGTTCTAAGGCAGCTATAAAAACTATTACAGAAATCACAAAGATCAACAGATTCAAGCAAATCAAAAGTAGATTTTTAAAAGTAACAAAATTGTATTTAAATAGGAAACATTATAATATTGGGAAAATAGCTGAATCAAAACTAGAAAGTGATTATAGGTATAATAGTGGAGTACGCATTCAAATTAATTGAGAAAACAAATTAACAAACAAAAAAACAGGTTTGATTTCCACAATTCTAGCAGGCAATAGTGAGACTGTTCTATTCAGTCATTAAGATGATAGTGAAAACCACAATCCTGTAGCAATAAGCATCAGTCATTATAAGGTCACTACCCTGACCTTACTGAGGGAGATGCAATCAGTGCTCTAGGAAGGCCAAGTAGGAGAACATGTTCCTCTCACTCTGGGACAAGGAGACACTGTCCTTTACCATGATTCATGCAGCACCCCCTGCTGCCAGGATGAGTAACAGCAGGACCCCACCTGAGGTCCTAATAAAGATCAGACAGGTACATCTGGCTGGGGTCTATACTCCAATCACACAGGTCACTAGTGAAGTCATCTGGTACTTGTGTAACCTCCTGCTGTGCACAGAAAAGCATGTGAGATTTCCAGCAGGGACTTCCACTGAAAAGTCCCACAGGGTGACCTCTTACCAGTCAGACAATGATGGCGACTTTCTGGGCTAAGGGCAGAGACAGTCTCTCACCATGACTAATATGTCAGGCTCCCCAACTGTCTGGCAAGAACCTGACTCTCCATCCCTGTTATAAATACAACTGACTCTTCCAAAAATATGTATTAAAGTCCTGGCCCCTGTACCTGTAGGTATGATCCTGTTTGGAAATAGAGGGTTTTCTTTTGTTATATTAATGAGATCATACCCAGGTAGGGTGGCTCCTAAACCTAATCACTCCTGAGTTATAAAAAGAGAACTGACACAGAGGCACGCACGGCGGGGGAAGAGGCCATATGAAGACAGACACAGCAAATGATCTACATGTCCAGGAATGCCAAGGATCACCAAAGATTGCCAAGGATCAGCAAGGAGAGTCAAGGAATGCCAAGGATCACCAAAGAACACTAAGAAGGAGGGTGCGGGAAGCACTTGACATGAGACAAAGAAGGTTTCTGCACTAAGGCACTGGTGAGGACAGTGGTGACTCAGCATGGGATGTCACAGCCCATGGGACAGGAGAGGGTCTGTGTGAAAAGAAAACAGTAGAGATAGGAGATTGATTATCTAATGGGAGCCAGCGTTTTCATTATCAGGAAAAGGAGCTACGGATAAAGAAAGGGACAAAACTAGAATAAACATTACGATATTGAGTTCGATTAAGAAGTAATGGTGTGAACTCTTATTATTAATATGGATACTGAAATATATATGTTTCAATATACCAAGATAAATGCTGTTGTTAATTGCCAATGAGTTGGTCTGGACTCAAAGCAACCCTACACACAACTGAACGAAACTTTGCCCGGTCTCGTACCATCCTCATAATCGTTTCAATGTTTGAGCCCACTGTTGCAGCCACTTTGTCCATCTATCTCCTTGCACATCTTCATTTTTCGCTCAACTACTACTTTACCAAGAATGATGTCCTTCTCCAGGGATTGGGCCCTCCTGATAACATGTCCAAATTACATGGGACAAAGACTCACCATCCTCGCTTCTAAGAAGCAGTCTGGCTGTACTTCCAAGACTCGTTTGTTCTTCTGGCAGTCCACGGTATGTATATTCAATATTCTTCACCAACAGCATAACTCATATGTGACAATTCTTCTTTGTTCTTCCTTATTCATTGTCCAGTTATCCCATGCAAATGTGGCAACCGAAAATACCATGGCTTCGGTCAGGCACACCTTAGTCTTCAAAATGACATTTTTGCTTTTTAACACTTTAAAGAGGTCTTTGGCAGCAGATTTATCCAATGTAATATGCCACTTGATTTCTTGACTCTGTTTCCATGGGTGTTGATTACAGATCCATGTAAAATGAAATTTTTGGCAACGTCAGTATTTTCTCCATTTCTGATGTTGCTTATTGGTCCAGTTGTGAAGATTTTTGTTTTCTTTATTTATGTTGAGGCGTAATCCACACAAAGCCTATATAGTCTTTGATCTCCATCAGTAAGTGTTTCAAGTCTTCTCGGCTATCAGCAAGCAATGTTGTGTCATCTTCATACTGCAGACTGTTAATGAGTCTTCCTCCAATCCTGATTCTTCTTCATATAGTCTAGCTTCTTGGATTATCTGCTCAATATATAGATTGAATAAGTGTGGTGAAAAGATATAACCCTGATGCATACCTTTCTTGATTTTAAACCATGCAGTATTTCCTTTTTCTGTTTGAATGACTGCCTCTTGGTCTGTGTACAGGATCCTCATGAACACAAGTGTTCTGGGATACCCACTCTTTGCAATGTTATCCATAATTTGTTATGATCCACATAGCTGAATGCCTTTGCATAGACAGTAAAACACAGGTAAACATCTTTCTGGTATTCTCTGCTTTCAGCCAGGATCCATCTGACATCAACAATGATACCCCTCATTCCAGGTCCTCTTCTGAACCTGGCCTGAATTTCTGGCAGTTGCCTGTCGATGTACAGCTTCAACTGCTGATGAGTTATTTCCAGCAAAATTTTACTTGCATGTGATATCAGTGATACTGTTTAATGATTTCTACATTCCATTAGATTAACTTTCTTTGGAATGGTCACAAATACAGATCTCTTCAGTCGGTTATCCAGGCAGCTGTCTTTCAAATGTCTTGGCATAGACAAGTGAGTGCTTCCGGGTACTGCATCTGTTTGCTGAAGCAACTCAATTGGTATTCCATCGATTCCTGGAGCCTTGGTTTTCACCAATGCCTCCAGTGTAGCCTGAACTTCTTCCTTCAGTACCATTGGTTCCTGATCATATACTACACCTCCTAAAACGATGAACATCGACCAGTTCTTTTTGTACAGTAACTCTGTGTATTCATCTTCTTTTGATGCTTCCTAAATCATTCAATTTTTTGCACATAAAGCCTTCAATATAGCAACTTGAAGCTTAAATTTTTTCTTCAGTTCTTTTGGCTTGAGAAATGCCATGCGCATTCTTCTTTTTTGGTTTTCCAGGTCTTTGCACATTTCCTTATAATACTTTTCTTTGTCTTCTCAAGCCGTCCTTTGAAATCTTCTGTTCAGCTCTTTTACGTCATTATTTCTTCCTCTTGCTTTAGCTACTTTCTGTTTAAGGACAAGTTTCAGTGTCTCTTCGGACACCCATTTTAGTCTTTTCTTTCCTGTCTTTTTACTGACCTTTTGCTTTCTGCATGTATGATGTCTCTGGTGTCATCCCACAACTCTTCCGGGTTTTCAGTCATTAGTATTCGACACGTCACATGTATTCTGGAGGTGGTTTTTAAATTTAGGTGGAATATACTCAAGGTCATACTTTTGCCCTCAGGACTTGCTTTCATTTTCTTGAGCTCCAACTTGAACTTGCATTAGAGCAACTGACAGTTTGACCCGCAGTGAGCTTCTGGCCTTGTTCTGACTGATGTGATGGTATTGAGCTTCTCCATCATCTCTTTCCACAGATGTAGTCAATTTGATTCCTGTGTATTCTACCTGGCAAGGTCCATGTGCATAGTTGTTGTTCAAGTCATTGAAAAACGGTATTTTTGATGAATTAGTCATTGGTCTTGCAAAATTCTATCATGCAATCTCCTGCGCTGTTTCTATCACCAAGGCTGTATTTTCCAACTACTGATTTTCTTCTTTGTTTCTAACTTTCACATTCTAATCACCAGTAATTATTAATGCATCATGATTGCATGTTTAGTCAATTTCAGACTGCATAAGTTAGTAAAAGTCTTCAATTTCTTCATCTTTGGTATTAGGGGTTGGTATGTAAATCTGAATAATAGTCGTATTAACTGGTCTTCCTTACAGGCATATGGATATCATCCTGTCACTGACAGCATTGTACTCTAGGATAGATCTTGAAATGTTCTTTTAGACGATGAATGTGATGTCATTCCTCTTCGATTTGTCATGCCCAGCATAGCAGACCACATAATTGACTGATTCAAAGTGGCCAATGCCAGTCCATTTCCACTCGCTAATGTCTAGGATATCGATCTTAAATCAATTCATTTCATTTTTGACGACTTCCAATTTTCCTCAATTCATAGTTTGTACATTCCAAGTACTAAAGGATGTTTACAGCTGTTTCTTCTCATTTTGCGTCATGCCACATCAGCACAAGGAGGTCTGAAAGCTTTACTCCATCCACGTCATTAAAATCCACTCAACTTTGAAGAGGCAGCTCTTCCCCAATTATTTTCAGTGCTTTCCAACCTGTGGGCTAATCTTCCAGCACTATACGAGACCATGTTCTGCTGCTATCCATAAGGTTTCCACTGGCTAACTTTTATGTTTTCGGAAGTAGATCACCACGTCCTTCTTCTAGTCTGCCTTAGTCTGGAAGCTCAACTGAAACCTGTCTACCATTGGTGACCCTGCTGGTATGTAAAACACCGGTGGTATAGCTTCCAGTATCCAGAAACACACAAGCTACCACTGTACGACAAACTAACAAACAGTGGCCAAGATAGTTGTAGAAATAAACACAGTTGTAAATTTTTTACACACGCACACACATGCAGGCACACATTTTCTCTAACTCTGCCCTCAGAGAGGGTCTGAGAGCATCAGTACTCCACTTGCTACCTCGGTCTTGGTTTCTAAACAAATACCATCCTCTACTAAAAGGAGCCAGCACTCCTTGGAGAAATGACTGATTCCAGGAAAGTAAAAGATGAACCTGAATACCTTGTTGTGTCAGGAAAAAAAAAAAAAAAGCAGTGTTCACAGTGTGATGGAAACAAGCCAAAACAACACAGAAGCCAGCTTGAAGGGACTCCCACTGGCCAAACAGGACAATTTGAATATCAAAATAAATAATGATAATAGGACTAAACCTACGAAATAAAACAGAAAGTTGTGTGCACCTACTGATTTAAATAAGTCAACGAAAAAAATAATTGGCAGGAAAAGAAAGCTCTTTCTTACAACAGGAAGCCAACTAGCAAAAGTAGAAGGAATGATGACGTAAGAAAATCACCATTTGGTAACTATCAGAGCAATAACTAACTTAGCCAAAAATATCAGTGGATGCTAAAACCAATGAGGAAAAGTATGCTAAGGAATGGCTTATGTATGATCTCAAAGTACCTTCCCAATATAATTATTAACAAGAAAGGGGAAAGAGTAACTTCGCAGGGGAGAAGCCTGGTAGGCACCACCTTAATCAAGTGATCAAAGTAAACGTCTTCAGCCATGGGACAAACAGAAATTGTGTAACCCCTGGAGGGATATGAGGAAAACACGGCATCATTTCTCTAAAATCACTGTCAAAATTACATAACCTTAATCTAATTATGCGGAAACATCAGCTAAATCCAAATTGAGGTACCTTCTACAACACCACCTGACCTGCAGTTTTCAAAGGTGTTAAAAATCATAAAAGTCAAGGATATACTTAAGGACTCCTCCAGACTGGGGCTCAGGAGCTATGGCAACCAAATGTAACACATGATGCTAGACTGAATATTAGACCTGTAGCAGACACTGTTGGGATGAATGGTGAAATCTGACTGGGGTTTAAGAATTGGATGGTAAGAATGTAACTAATTTAAATGGTTATTGTTATGAGTTGAATTGTGTCCCCCAAAAATTATGTTCAAGTCCTAAACTTAAGTACCTGTGAATGGGACCTTATTTGGAAACATGGTTACTGCAGATGTAATTAGTTAAGATAAGGTCATTAGGGTGTGCCCTAATATCTTTATGACTGGTGTCCTTAAATGAAGAGAAGAGGCTGAGAGAGAGATACAGAGGGAAGACCGCCATGTGAAGATGGAGCTACATGCCAATGAAGGGCTGGGACTACCAGAAGCTGGGAGACAAAAGATCTCTCCCAAGAGCTTTCAGAGAGAACATGACCTTGCCAACACAGTGAATCTGGACTTCTAGCCTTCAGAACTGTGAGAGAACAAGTTTCTGTTGTTTGAAGCCACCTACTTTGCAGTGATTTTGTTACAGCAGCTCTGGGATACTAATAGAGCTGTATAGCGGATACGCAGGGTATGTGCTGTTGAAACAAACACTACAGTGTTCAGAGATGATGGGGCGCCATGTTAGTAATTTACTTTCAAATGGCTCTGAAATTAAAAATTAATTTTTACTATTCTTGTAACTTTTTTATAATATTGAAATTATTTCAAAAAGATATAATGCCAGGTTCTATATGTGTAACTATTCATAAAAAGAATATAAATAATGGAAATAAAATTATTAAAAGAAACTACTATGCTAGAGTTTTGCATTTGAAGGATATTTTTTAACTTAAAAAGGAATCCTTTCATGTTGTCTGTTTCCATAACAGCAATGACTTAAGACAATTACACGTATGGAAGCCCTGGTGGTGCAGTGGTTAGGAGCTATGACTGCTAACCAAAAGGTCAGCTGTTCAAATCCACCAACCGCTCTGTGGAAACCTTATGGGGCAGTTCTACTCTGTCCTATAGGGTCACTGTGAGTTGGAATCGACTCGACAGCAACAAGTTTGGTTTTTTGTTGTTGCTGTTCAAATTTAATTCAACAAGAAAACATGTATCATAAAGAAGCTCTTCAGCAAAACAGTAAACGGCAGAGCAGAACAAGTAAGTCTTCATCCTTTTTATCCATCATCTCCCATCGCCTAGTCAACTTCTAGCAACAATACAAACAAAGAACTGCGGAAACCAAAAACCAGATACCTTGGTTTAGGTGTGTGGCCTCCACGATCTGAACACCATTCACGGAGCACTGAGACCCACTCAGGGGTATCAGGGTCACTGTCCCCCCAACATTTTCAAAGATGCAGTGCTCACTCTCCAAATCAAGGCCACGAAGAACTAAGATGGAAAACAAAAACAAAAAAAATTTTTTTCTTTAAGATCTACTACAATCATTCCTAAATTTTTTTAGTAATCCCCCTTCCATAAAAGTACTGTGAAATAAACATTTATGTTCAGTAAGAAAAACTGAATTTTAGAAGTTCATGGCATGAACTGATATGACTGGAAGGACCCCTTGAATGTTACCACAAACGGTCTGGACATCCCTTGTTTAAGGAAATAAGTTATGGGATGTTAATTTATTTCACCTTCATGGAGAAAACAGTTCAGTAACTTGTCTTTACTGATCACCATTGAGTCAATTTGTTTGACACTAAATAATATTTGTTTCATCAGCCACCAGAGGCCACAGAGAAATATAAGTGGCAAAAGTGCTCCATGGGTCAAGGACTTATCATGACCTCCACACTTAGAGACACTGTGTTTGAGGAGCAGAAACAAAATGTAAGGGTGGTGTGGCACAGATCTTGGGAAGCTGTACAAGGATACACACTGCAGCAGCCTCTGCCGATTCTGAGAGAACCTGACTTCCACGAACCTCTCAAGGAGCATGTGCTTGCTTAGGTTTATCCTATCACATGTGACCATCCTGGGGTATTCTTGCTTGATGAATGGCTAGGCAAGTAAACCTGGCAAGTAAACTCATGCCATTTTAAGCACAGTTCTTGCCCAGCTTCTCAGGAGTTAAGACCAGATAGCATCTATTATCTCTAAAGAACTGCACTACTGAACTTCTCTGTTCACAGAAAGCATGTGTTCTTGCCGTTCATCACCATTTATACCTACCCCAAAGGTCAAACATATAATTCAATGATTAGAAGAAGAGGCCTGATGCCAACTTCTTAAAAACAGTGAAACCTGAGGACTTCTGGGAACTGGCTTTCAACTCTCCCAATCTCACAGTAAAATAATAAACACAAGTAGGAATATGCTGGGGTCAGCTTGATCATTGATTGGTACTTAGCAAGAAAGCAGGTTTACAGCCAGAAACTCTGGAAACAGCTGGGAGGATATAATTCCTAGCCTTGTCATCCCCACCTTGCCACCTACACATACATGCATGACCACCACCACCACCAAAAATGGCCTGTGTGGTGACTGTAAGCAGGACCTTATCCAGCTCAGGGTGAGTCACTGGTTATCCGTGTAGCTTGTGAAGATTTTCAAGAAAAAAACATCCATCTGTGCCTCCATCTGGGTGTATGCTGTGTTGCCTCGTACTTTGCGTAGTCATCTTTGGGCAGGTTAATGTCTATATCCTTCCCATTAAAAAGGGTTTATATCCTTTATCTGTGTCTGTTGACCTATTTCCATCAAACATTGCCCACTGTGAGAAGTGTACAGTGATTTAGATAACTACACTCTTGAAAGACTGACAGGGACTAGAATACATGTAGGGTGAGAGGAAAGGATTCACAGTTCCGTTTTATTCACTAAACTAATTGTTCTGTGTTATTCCCTTGGGTTGTGTTCGAAATTACAGAAACACATACAATGATCAACACTGCATTTGAAAAAAGGTCTTCTCTTCTATAATTACTTCAATGTCAGTCATTCAAAAGAAAACTTTTCATTAAATATGATTTTTAAAAATCACTGGGAAGAGATGATTGACAAAAGATTCTCACCAATATCTTGTTCTGTTGAAGCATCTTCTCTACCAACATATGTCTGGCCCTCCTGGGAAGAAAAGGCAAGTAAAATTTATTAGTATGAACAGGAGAAATGGCATGTTTCACCATTTTTCATTTAAGCCCAAACAGCCTGGTGACCAATGGGGTGAACAATGACCTGGGCAGGCCACAGCCTGAGTGTAGAATTGCTGAGGCTCTGTAACAACACTTCGTGTTGCCTGTAAAATGAGATCGAACTCCCCATGCTTACTGCTCAACAGTGGCTCCTATTCTGGCATGCATCAGTAACGTGCTCATGGCAGTAATCTCACTGATGTTCCCCTATCCTTTCTGATGAGTTTCTTCTCCAGTGGCCAGGGGCTTCCTTATGTCTAAAACATAATTTATGAAACCCCAGAAAATACACGTGCAGTGCCACTCTCATTTTAAGTCATGGATCAGAGAGAGGATACAGATGTCAAGGTCACAGTGGCAACAATGGCTACTGATGTGGAATTCTGCTGTCTTGACATGAATAGCCTCCTCAGAACCAAGCCCAACGATGTAGACAGGAAACACAATTTTATAATTACCACTAAGGGCCAGGAAACTGTGTATAACAAATCCCAGTTCTAGGTGCTTATAACTTATCTTCCTCAGTCTGTCTACTTGCTCCTTGCCTCCTCTTACTGATTCTATAAAATAGAAGTGAATGGACTATAATTTATCTTTAGAACCACATAAACATTGAAACTTTTAACAACAAAGAATCCCAATTACCTGTTGAAAATCCTCAAAGGGCTCAAGGATTTGTTACATATTCTTTAATAGTTGTGTTCATGGCCATAGAGTATTATAATAAACCTTCCTAGCAACTTAAGAAAAATACTGGAAACAAAATTAGAATGTTTCACATAGGCAGTTTCTACCTTCAAGTGATATAAGATGATTCCAGTACTCAGAAGGTCATCATCAATGCCAATCAAATGGGGCAGTTCAGAATCTAGAACAACTCCAATTCCTTCCTTCCTAAGGGCTAGGGTTTGTTCCTGAAATTAAGAGGAAAAGGAAAAGGTTACTTTGGAGAAAGATAATTTCGTATCAGGTGTTCTTTAGACTGTTAAAATGAATAATATTTTATTTCTCACTCAAAAAATAGGCCTTAAACTACATGTCAAAATCCTGACTTGTCATAAGCAAAGTGAAGTTGGAACACATAAAGAGCTCAATATAAAAATGAACTACCCTTTACAGCAAAGTCACAAAAAACTAAGTGACAAATGCAGACGACAAACCTGGAACCTGAACTTCAAAAAGGAAGGATAAAAAACTGAATTGAACACAAGTGGAAGGAAAACTGAACGAATACAGCAAGCAAGGAATATCACAAAACAGAGGGGCTTTACCAAGCACTCTGGCTCGATGTGGTCATTTTAAGACAAAGCCAGAAGCAACTGCAGAGGAGGAACACAGAGGCAACCCCACAACATTCCCATAAGAGACAGAGAAACTATATAGACATACTCGGAGAGAAACAAGAACAGGGAAAGAGCCAAGGTCCAGAACCAGCTGTGCACGGGCAACACGTCCTGACCTCAGGGGTGAGTAGCATGCACAAAGCAGTGCAGACGTGGAGTGGCAGCGGGAGGTCCCCCACCCCAACAGACCCTAGACATCCCCACCACTTAGTCAGGAGCAGGTCCCAAATGCTGGCTACAGCGGATGGGAAGGGCCTGAGCACCCATATCCAATAACCAAAGGAGCCCATTCCACCTATCCCCACCCTCCTGGTAGGAAGCGGCAGGGGACCCCTTACCCAGGACACCTCATTTGATGAGGGACCATAACATAAGCCCCCAACCCTCACCTAGCCTCATCTATCATCTCTCTGCTCATCTAATTCATGGCAGGAGGCACCCTCCTACGGCGCACACCCACCACCTACACACACCCTGACCCCATGGAGCATCAGAGGTTTCACACACCCATGCACATGCCTACTTTATGGCAGCTTCTGGCTTGGCTCAGTGACAGACAGCGAAAACTAGACTGTGCACGTGGATTCCAGCACTCCCTCCCCTGCCCCCCTGTCCAGTGAGAGACACCAGCAGCACACCCGAGCATGCACCTGCTGCTCCAGCAAGAGGCCCAGGCAGAGGAACTCCACACGCGTCTGCCCACCAGTCCTCGCACCCCCTCTGCCCAGCGAGAGGCACTGGCACTACAGTTGTGCACAAGACTGCCTACTGCTCCCTCCATCCACCAGGAAGAGGTGCCAGCATTGTAGTTATGCATGTGCCCGCTCACTGCTCCCTCCCTCTCCACCTGCCCAGCGAGAGATGCAGTGGTGCCTTCCCGCATGTGCCCGCTATGAGGCGCAGGCATTGCAAATGTGTGCAAGCCTGCCGACCACTTGCTTACTCCCACCCTCCAAGCTAAAGGTGCTGGTGGTGCAGCTGCACATGTACCTGTCACCTCTCCCTCCCCCCACCGCATGGCGCAACCTCAAGTGGCCCCATCCTTGCTCCCTCCCCTCCCCTTACCAAGGGAGAGGCACTGGTAGCATGGCTACACATACTTCTGCCCACTTCCCTTCTCCCCTGCCCAGTGTCAGATGGAGCCAGTACAAACACTTGTGTGCACCCACCCCTTCACCACACACCCCCCTCTGCCAGTAAGCAGCGATGGTCACAACCCCACTCACACAACACACCCACACCTGCTGCCCCACCACTTTGCAAAGGCCGCTCCCTGCTCCAGCACCACCAGACCTGTGACATACGGTGGCCAACCCCCCGCCCAGACCATCCTCAGCCACCCAGCAAGATCAGCAAACAAACCAGTGACCACACATCCAGCCACTGCCACACCCTGTCAGAAAGAGGGCAAGCACTTAAGTGCAGCCAGACTATCAACCAGAGAAGCATGCCAGCACCGCCTCCCCAGATACATTAAAACAAAATAAAAAATCAGGATGCAGCAAATAAATATACAATTAATAAATAAATATGACAACACTTTAATGCTTCGGAGACAACAGACAATACCAAATCACCTAAAGAAGCAGGACAAGATGGCTCCAGCAAATGTCCAAAATAAAGAGCCAGAAAATCTCCCTGAGGAAGAAGATGTAATTGAACTACAGAATAAGGAATTTAAAAGACTTACATATAGAGCCCTCCATGAGATCAAGGAAAACATACACAAAACCAAGGAAAACAAAGACAAAATCAAGGAATGCACAGACAAAACACTATAAGTATTCAGGAAAACAATACAAGAACCAAATGACAAAATAAATAATTAGAAATGATAGAAACACAGCAGTCAGAAATCCAGGTTAACAATAAAATTTCAAAAATAGACAACTCAATGGAAGGAAACAGAAGCAAAACTAAACCAAAGGAAGACAGAATTAGCGAGTAAGAGGACAAATCCCTTCAAATCTGTTTGAGGAACAATCAGAAAAAAGAGAGATGGGAAATGAGAAAAGTATAAGAGTTCTGTGGGATACTACTAAGACGAACAGACCACATGTGATCAAAATCCCAGAACAGGAAAAAAAAAAAAAGAGGAAACGATAAAAAGCACAGAGAAAATATCTGAAGATTTGCTGGCAGAAAGCATCCCTAATATCATGAAAGACGAGAAGGTATCCATTCAAGAAGTGCAACAAACACTATACAGGATAGATCCCAAAAGAAAATAACCAGGAGATATTATAATCAAACTCTCCAAAACCAAAGCCTAAAAAAAGCTCCTGAGAGCAGCTAGGGAAAACTGAGACATCATCTACAAAGGGGAACCAATAAGAATAAGCTCTGACTTCTCAGCAGAAATCATGCAAACTTGGAGGCAATGGGATGAAATACATAAAAATCTGAAAGAAAAAAAATTACCAATCAAGAATTATATATCTAAAAAACTGTCCCTCAAAGATGATGGCAAAATTAGGGTATTTCCAGATAAACAGAAATTAAGGGAATTTGTAAAAGTCAGAACAACCTTACAAGAAATATTAAAGGGAGTCCTACTAACAGAAAACCACTAACAAAAGACAACAACCTGAGATTAAGACACATGGCAGCAAAGCTAGATACCAACCCAGATAAAAAATTATCAAAAACAAAACAATGCTAAAAGATTGAAAACAGGGAAGCAGAGATGTCAATCTGTAAAAGACGATAACTTCAATATAAAAAAGGGAATTATGGTATAGTTATAGAACTTCCATATGGACAAGAATATCAAGAAACAAAAGACTGCTTTAAATTTAGGAAGATAAAGGTGAATATTATGGTAACCACAAAGAAAACATCTACTCATCAAAATAAAAAAGAACAAAACCATGAAGACCCAGTAAACACAAAATCAACAATGAGAAATCAAAATCCACAAAAAGAACTCAGCACAAATTAAGCAGAACAAAGAAATCGTCAACACCACAAAAAAAAAAAGCACAATAAATGGCAGCAGTGAACTCATTCCTATCAATAATCACAATAAATATAAATGGATTAAATGTACCAGTAAGCAGACAGATAACAGAATGGATTAAAAAAACATGACCCATCAATACGCTGCCTACAAGAGACCACTTTAGACAGAAAGATATACATGAACTAAAACTCAAAGGATGGAAGAAATATATACATAGCAAAAATAACCAGAAAAGAGCAGGAATGGCAAATATTAATCTCTGACAAAATAGACTTTAAGACAAAATCTATCATAAAATACAAAGAATAACATTACATAAATGATTAAAGAGTCAATCCATCAAAAAGACAGAATCATAAAAAATACACGTGCATCCAGTGACAGGGTTCCAAAATACATAAAACAAATTCTAACAGCACTGAAAAGAGAAACAGACAATACCACAATAATTGTAGGAGATTTTAACACACCACTTTCAGTGAAGGACAGAACTAGAAAGAAAATCAAAAAGATACAGAAGATCTAAATATCACAATAAACCAACTTGACCTCACACACATATACAGAACACTCCTCCCAACAGCAGCAAAGTTCACATTCTTTTCCAATGCACATGGAACGTTCTGCAGAACAGACCACATTTTAGGCCACAAAGCAAGCCTCAATAAATTCAAGAACATTGATATCCATCTGCTTACGGACAGCTGGTATTCCACAAAGGCTAAAGTCCATTAAATGGGGAAAAGACAATGTCTTTAACAAACGGTGCTGGCAAACTGGATATCTATCTGTAGAAAAATGAAACAGGGCCCATACCTTATACCACACACAAAAAGTAACTCAAAATGGATCAAAGACCTAAATATAAAACCTACAGCTATAAACTTTATGGAAGAAAAAATAGGGACAACCCTCATAAATAGTATACCAACCATAACTAAAAATACACAAATAGCAGAAGATAAATTAGATGAATGGAACCACCTAAAAATTAAAAGCATATACTCGTCAAAAGACTTCTCCAAAAGAGAATCTAAAGACTGGAAACAATTTTCAGCTATGACATATCTGACAATGGGTTAACCTCTAAAATTTATAGAAAACTTCAATACCTCAACAACAAAAAGACAAATGATCCATTTGAAAAACAGGCAAAGGACATGAACAGACACTCCTCCAAAGAGGACATTCAGGCAGCTAACAAACAACATGAAGAAATGCTCGCAATCATTAGCCATTGGAGATGCAAATTAAATCTACAATGAAATGCCATCTTACCCTGACATCAATGGTACTAAAAACAGAAAACAACAAGTGCTGACAAGGTTATGGGGAGACTGTAACTCTTATACACTGCTGGTGGGAATGTAAAATGGTACAAACACTATGGAAAACGATACAGCACGTCCATAAAAAGCTAGAACTGGAAATGCCATATGATCCAGCAATCCCACTCGGAGGTATACACCCTAGAGAAACGAAAGCTGCAATACAAATAAACAATGCACACCCATGTTATTCACAATAGCAAAAAGATGGAAACAACCTAAGTGTCCATTGACGGATGAACGGATAAACAAACTGTGGTACATACACACAAAGGAATACTACGCGATGATAAAGAACAGCGACGATTCCTTGAAACATCTCACAACATGGATGAGTTTGGAGGACATTGTGCTGAATGAAATAAGCCAATCACAAAAGGAAAAATACTGTGTGAGGCCATTATTATAAAAAAAAAAAAAAAAAGGAAAAGATTATACATGGAAAAAAAATTCTTTGACAGTTACCAAGAAAGGGAAGGGGAGAGAGGCTAAATGACCAAATAGAAAACACGTGATAATATCGGTGAAAGAAAAGGCAATACACCGTATGGGGGATGTACAACATGACAAAGGCAAAGGAAGACACTGAGAGGAACTCAAAAACAAAGCACAACTACGCAACTACTATAAAGCATAGACAATCCTGTAACAACAGTATTAACAAATGATAATTTACAAAAGGTACACATGTATGTAAGCATGCTAAAGAGGTGTGGGAGGATGCAAGGGAGCACACTCATCTGCAGATATAGGTTAGGCTGCAGGTATCTCTACCTACGTATTTGTAGATGTTGCAATGTATACTAATGCAGACAACAGAACACACAAGGGGCACAGTCATGAAAACTTCTTATGAACAACCAAACACCTCCTAGGACGAAGATACTAGGCTTGATGGCTAAGGACCATAGACTTGGGAGACATCTACGTCAACCGGCATAATCTAGTACATTAAACATAAAGAAAACAAAAATTCCCACAACTGGACCAGTGAGCAACATCATGATAAATGGAGAAAAGACTGAAGTTGTCAAGGATTTCGTTTTACTTGGATCCACAATCAACAGCCATGGAAGCAGCAGTCAAAAAATCAAAAGACACACTGCACTGGGTAAATCTGCTGCAAAGACCTCTTCAAAGTGTTGAAGAACAAAGATGTCACCTTGACAACTAAGGTGCGCCTGACCCAAGCCATGGTATTTTTAATCACATCATATGCATGTGAAAGCTGGACAGTGAATAAGGAAGACCGAAGAAGAACTGACGCCTTTGAATTGTGGTGTTGCTGAAGAATACTGAATAAACCATGGACTGCCAAAAGAACGAACAAATCTGTCTTGGAAGAAATATAACCAGAATGCTCCTTAGAAGCAAGCACGGTGAGACTGAGTCTTACATACTTTGGACATGTTGTCAGGAGGGATCAGTCTCTGGAGAAGCATATCATGCTTGGCAAAGTACAGGGTCAGCGGAAAAGAGGAAGACCCTCAACAAGGTGGATTGACACGGTGGCTGCAACAATGGGCTCAAGCTTAATGATCGTAAGGATGGCGCAGGACTGGGCAGTGTTTCATTCTGTTGTGCACAGGGTCACTGAGTCGGAACCGACTTGACGGCACGTAACAACAACAACAAAGCCTGTCATTCTCTAGGTAAAGGATTCAGAACCTCTCAGGCTGGTTAGTGTAAGACCATCAAAGCTCAAACACTACAGATAAGGGAGCTCTAAAGAGGTGGTGGGGGAGGGCGGTGGCAGAGGAGTCCCCCCAGCCTTCATCTCTGCAGACATTTGAGTCTGGAACACACACACCAATGCTGGAGCCACGCAAAAGATGGTTTAAAAAAAGCAACGTAAAAATCACCACTTGAATGAAAGCAATTTAACAACCATTAAATGGATATGCAGAGAAAATGACCAATGCAAAACTCAGATTCAAAGAAATGAAATGAAGCCCATCATTGTTCTTCAATTACTCCTCTCAGCAGCCAGGCTCGAATCCCAGGGCTCAGAACCTCAGGCTTTGAGATGCGAGACTTCAGTAATCTTGATTTACTACACCGAAGTCCTTGCAAAGTCCTTGCAAATCTTAGCTAAAATGAGCTCTCTAAATAAACCAACTCAGTGCCTACCTCTTGGATATTGGTACAAGTCATACTGTTCTTCCAGCCCACAGAATTCAAACAGAAGCGGGAAGTATACGATTCTTTTTTTAAAAAGATACCTACTGCAATGCAGAATTTAATCACGAGCTACACTTCATAAAAACAATGTCCTCACCAGAAGGTCTGGTGATTCTGAACCCAGAAAATATTGTACACATGGTAGTTGACCCAGGCCTTTAGGTTCATATGAAAAGGAGTATGGGTGTTCTCATAAATCTAGACACATACATATTTTCTGCATAGAAGTAGACAATAATCTAAAAAAGACAATTATTATAAAGCCCAACAGCTCCCATTCAGACTAGAGAAATTCTTTGGACTACATCCCAGCTTAGTATTTTTTTTTTTTTAACCACTGAAAAACATTTTTTTTCTCCCATGAAATAAGTTATGCTCACAGATTTTGAAACCATGTAAAATTCGTAACTTCAGATGCTTTTTGTCAAAAGCATTACTTGTTCCCACCCACCTCCAACACACACACAGGCACACAAACACACAAGTATGCACCCACAGACATGCTCATACATATAATTAAGAGAAAGTTCTCCAGGATTACGAGTGGGGGCAGGTGAATTTATGGGGATTAATGTTGCTCTGAAGCCTGATGACATTCAAGCTCCATACAACTACATGATATTATAGAAGTGTCACCTCATAAAACCCAGAAATGAGAGTTTAAATCATTGCTCAAGTGAAAAAGTAATTTCAGACAAAAATATTTATCATGTACAAAATATTTATTGAGTGGCATCTACCGTTATATATAATTTATGAAACACCTCTTTGATAAGATGGAAAACTTAACATAGCAGAGCCAGCTAGCCCTCCCCTAACTTCAAGAACAAAGACTCCGGGTCTCAAAGAAAGAAAAGGGAAAATATGTATAGCTGCACATATTTTGTACGGAAGCAAAACTTTCGCTAACCAAGCTTATTCAGATAAAAAGAGAACTATGGCCTCACTAAAAGTGTCAAAACACAGTATCAGTTTATTTTAAACATTACGTTCAATACCTTTTCAAATTTATCTGCTCAATACATTGTTCTTCAACCTCCAGATACCTATTTGGGTAACCAAAAAAAAAACAAAAAAGGTAGCTGCCATCTAGTCAATTCCGACTCACGGCAATCCCATGTGTTTCACAGCAGAATTGTACTACATGGGGTTTTCGGTGGCTGGGATCTTTCTCTAGTAGATTGCTAGACCTTTCTTTCACTGTGCCTCTGGGTGAATGCAAATAGCCAACTTTTTGGTTAGTAGCCAAGCGCTTAACTATTTGCACCACCCAGGAACTACCTATTCAAGTAAAGTGCCACTAAAATGTACGTCCAGCACCAAGATTGGTAGAGCATCAGTCCTGCCATCTTCTAGTGGTCAAGGTGAGTGGCAGGGCAGCAGAGATCTACAGGAAGAAGACCGCATTAGGGTTTGAATGATGAGAGGCATTGCTCATTGGCAACGACACATGTGATTAACCACCTTATGTATGAGACTGGGCAGGAATTCAATTTCTTTTGATCACAACTACATCCTTAGTATCTACCACCATGTCTGACAAAGCTCAACAACTCTTTCTTGGATAAATGAATAAGCGAGAACCAATACAGAGAAAACAACAAAACCTACTTTTTCCCTCTAAGGAAACCTATCTGGGAGCTAAAACTTGCTTGGAAAATACTAGGAAAACCTGTGGCATTGTCTGCCCCAATTATATTAACAGCTCTTTAAAAGTAGAAACAGTGTTTCCTCACACTAACTTAGGTGAATACAGCTAGATCGGGTACACAGTAGGCAATCAATAAGTGCTGACTATTTGGCACCATTAAAAAAAAAAAAAATGTTGCCGTTGAGTCAATTCTGACTCATAGGGACTCTACAGGACAGAGCAGAACTACCCAAAAGAGTTTCCAAGGAACACCTGGTAGATTTGAACTGCTGACCTTTTGGTTAACAGCTATAGCTCTTAACCACCATACCACCAGGATTTCCATAAGAGAAGTAAAAAAAAAAAAATTTTTTTTTCTGGATAGCCAACAATTAAGGTCAGAACCATTTTATGGGAATTTATTGAGGAGAATTACACGTTCGACTAACTAGCAGTATTTTGTAGACTCGACTCGCAACATATACTTCATTTCTGCAAACCCCACTAAAAACACTTAGCAGAAGAAAAGGATAAGTGCCACAATCAGGGCTAAGAGCACATGCCGGCTGTGTGAGGAGGAAGGGAAGAAGTCAGGCAGACAGGAATACTTTTATAAATAATAAAATTACCCTCTAGAAAAGCTACTTTTTAATTAAAAAAAAATACATGTCATTTTATTTTAATTTAACAGAAGAAAAAAGAAACTGGAGTATTTGTTAAATTACAACCAATTTTTTTTTTTCTTCACTACAAGCGGTATTGTCTAAAATATCCTTCTAACTTAAAAGACATTATGAAACACATTTGGAGGCTGACATCATTGTGTATATATTCTTTTCATACGTGTTTTGGCGTGAAGCACCAATAAGCTAACTGAGTTGACACTTACTTAAGAATGTCTGCCTCCTGTTTTGTCACTTGAATGATATCTAACCACGTCAATATGGGACACCTTTTGGGTCATAACTCCTTTCCCTCAGAACGTTGAGGACATGGCTCCACTGTCTTCAGAAATTGAATGCTGCTCTCAGGAAATAATGAGCCTAGTCTGACTTTTAGTTCATGGCAGGCAATTTGGTTTTCTCCCTTGAATGTCTGAAGAATTTTTCCTTTACTCTTGAAATTCAGTATTACCCAAATTAATTAGGATAGATCTCAATGTTGAGCTTCCTATACACAAATTTTCCTGGAACACAATACATTCTTCTCATCTACAGGCTCAGTTCTTTCATTTATTTATTTTTTTCATCCCATGAAATCTTTCTTGTATTATATTCTACCTTTTGTTTGTTGCCTGTTTACTTGGAGGATACCAATTATCTTTATACCTCAAAATGTTTTTTAAGGTCTGCAATCTCCTTTTTTCATCTCACACTACTTTTTACTACCATTTTGCTTTGTTTATTGAATTCATGTTTCTCATTAAGTTGTTCTACAGAATGAAACAATTGTAAGGAATTCTCTTCTATGCCTTGAGGTATGTTTTCATCTAGACTGGGATCTTTTGTCTTTTGCAAGCTATATTTTTCTTTCTCTTTGTTTGTTCACCTGTCTATCTATCCATCCACCCACTATTCTTACGTTTATATAGTTGCCCTATTCTCTTTTCATCTTGTGCATGCTTAGGTGTGTCTGTCCAGAAATTGCATTCGCTCTAACAAAGGGTAGTTAATTCCTTGTCCTGCCACACCTGTGAGCTGCTCTAGTTTGAGGGCTGAGGAGTCAGCCATCTATCCACTTTTTCTCTAGCTAGATGGAATGACAGAGGTCTACGAAGTCTCAACTGAAGCATTAAAACCCGTTGCAGTCCAGTCGATTCCAACTCATAGAGACCCTACATGACAGAGAAGAACTGCCCCACAGGGTTTCCAAAGAACACTTGGTGGATTCGAACTGCTGACCTTTTGGTGAGCAGCCACCAGCCTTTTGGTTAGCAGCTGTAGTTCTTAACCACTACGCCACCAGGTTTCCAACTGAAGCATTACTAAACAAACAAACAAAAGGCTTTGTTTAAGTTCCTAGGCTCTGCCTTCACTTCCCAGAGTTGTTAAATATCCTCCACAGGACTCATTCCCCCTGGTTGGTGAGGGATCCCATCCCACAGAGGGTTGGACGGACAGTTGCCCTCAAGCTTCTCATTGTATCACCAGGCCTTCCCTTACAGATGGAGTCAGCTCTGCTTTTTACTTCACCTCCGTTGCCACCAACTGCCATTTCTATTACTTCTCCATCAAAATAGGAAAATCAATTTGTTTCTCCCATACTGGAGGGCACTGGTAGTTTTTAGAAACCTCACTGATTCAGCTTCTGAGGGGCAATCTCAGGAACACCCGCTAATAACCTTCCCTCTTCCCACAGGGACAGCTCATGTCCATTTTCTCATCTGCTTTCTATTGGTGATTTCATGGTAGTGCTGTTTCTGCAAGTTTCTTTATTTTGCTTTTTATTATTATTTCCTCATTTCCTTGAAATCCTCTCCAACTGGTCCTTTAGCTTCAAAGTCACAGGTAGGATTTCAACAGTCTAAAAAAACGGAAAGAAGTAAACAAAAGAGGTATTCCAGGTTTAGGAGATTTCTGTTTTTATTTATATAAAATTTTTATTGTGCTTTAAGTGAAAGTTTACAAATCGAGTCAGTCTCTCACACAAAAAAACATATACACCTTGCTACACACTCCCAATTACGCTCCCCCTAATGAGACAGCCGGATCTCTCTCTCCACTCTCTTTTTGCATCCATTTCGCCCGCTTCTAACCCCCTTCACCCTCTCATCTCCCCTCCAGGCAGGAGATGCCAACATAGTCTCAAGTGTCCACCTCATCCCAGAAGCTCACTCCTCACCAGCATCCCTCTCCAACCCATTGTCCAGTCCAATCCATGTCTGAAGAGTTAGCTTCAGGAATGGTTCCTGTCCTGGGCCAATAGAGGTCCGGGGGCCATGACCACTGGGGTCCTTCTAGTCTCAGTCAGACCATTAAGTCTGGTCTCATGAGAATTTGGGGTCTGCATCCCACTGCTCTCTTGCTCCCTCAGGGCTTCTCTGTTGTGTTCCCTGTCAGGGCAGTCATCGGTTGTAGCTGGGCACCATCCAGTTCTTCTGGTCTCAGGATGATGTAGTCTCTGGTTCATGCGGCCCTTTCTGTCTCTTGGGCTCGTAATCACCTTGTGTCCTTGGTGTTCTTCATTCTTAGGAGATTTCTTGAAGAAAGATTTGGAGACAGAAAATATGGGCATATACACAAAGAACCAAGGGCATCTGGTTTGGCTGATAAATCTGGAAAAATAGCCTAGAAAGACAGATAGACCATGTGTTTGGTAAGGCACCGGGCAACAAATGAGAATTCTGAAAAAAGGAATTGGTTAATGCTTGAGAAGGTAAATCTGGCAAGAATATGTAGAATGACTAGGAATAGAGGGAGAAGGGAGGTAGAATTAGAAGAGGAGGGCTTGAGAGACACCCCGGTGATAATGGTGAAATTTTACCTTAACCTTGTCACACTGAAAACAGCAATAATTAAAGAAACATCCATCCTGCCCACCACCTCCCCCCCACACACATACCTCTTTTGTGTTTTTATAAAAAACAGCTTACTGCAAATAACCACCCTTCCTATATCACTTGGAAACCCCGCTGGTGTAGTGGTTAAGAGCTACGGCTGATAACCAAAAGGTCAGCAGTTTGAATCCACCAGGTACTCCCTGGAAACCTTATGGGGCAGTCCTACCCTGTTCCGTAGGGTCACCATGAGTCAGAATCGATTCAACAGCAACAGGTCTGGTTTTGGTTTTTTGGTGTATCACTTAGACACAGATGACCCTTTGTTTACCTATGACAAAGCCATAAAAAAACAGACCCTCCAAATTCCCATCCCTTGAGTAACTTAATTGCTTGTCCCCACTGACCAATCAGAAATAAAATGCTTAACTTTGGTTAAGGTTCTCTTCTTAACCTTACTATCTCTCTTTAAGGACCCCTCCTGGAGAACTGGCTGACCTTAGCATAAAACATTCTGATTCATTATCAAACGATGTCACCCTTTCATTTCACTTGCCCACATCTGAGTTTTTTCCAGCCTTGTTTACGTTCAGTCTCCACAAAATGCTTTTTTTCCCAACTCTTTGAGATGTTTGCTTGTCTTATGGCCAGAACATCCTCCCTATCACAATAGGCCCCTCTGGCTGGTGTAATAAATAGTTCCTTTCTTCCTTCTTTTTCTGAAGAAAGCTTCTCCCTACCTCTGATTTGTTTTTTATTTGACAATGGATTCTATATGACAATTAGTCTATACTGATTGACTTTAAGTAAAGATATTCCCCTGAACTATTTTACATACTCCTCTTAATGAGAAAGAAGAAAACTGGAAAGTTGCAAGAAAATTTGATAAACATCCAAAAGATTTTTATTGCTAGGAAAAAAAAAAAAATTCTGACACTTCCTAGTAACACTTCTTAGACATCTCAACAAGTAGACACTGTTTGTTAAAAATCACCCACCAATTTGACTAGCAAATGTTGTCAAGTAACTTACAATTTTTGAATAATATGCAAATACTAAGCAGTTATCTTCAACCAAAACCAATTAACTCTGAAATCCTGAAGTATATACCACAATCTCGTATATAACCCGAAGTCACTGTTTCTTGTACTTCCCCCCTCCCCCCCGCAAAGCATCCTGTCTAGCAGAGGAGTGAAACAGTCAAAACTGATTACCAGGAAGATACCAATGAAGCCGTATCTGCCAGCTGCCTGGACTATCATCCCATTAACCCCTAGCCTTCCAACACAGGACCTGAGCAAGTAATGACAGAAAGGGATAAGAATCCCCTTCATGCCCCTCTAGGAAATAACTTCTCATTTTTGCTACTTTCCCAGAGAGAATGATGAAGTGAGTAAAAATAATATTTGTCCCTGCAAAGCTGAGGTAACATGTAATCCTTCATGTGAGAGCTCTACTAAATTCTTTGAATCATAATCAGTTTAAAAAAAAAAAAACTACCTGCTAAAACTCCCTACTCAACTGAAGAGGAATCCTGCCTCCTCCACATCCATTCAGGCAAGGGATAAGATACAAATTACAAACGTACCAAAAATAATACCTTCTATAATGATTTGTATACAATTGGCTAATAAGTGTTGACTAAATTTTTCCCCCCAGACTTAAAAAAGAAAAATGCAACTCTATTTTGGTTCTGAACAGTTGTGTCAGGGAAAGCTTCATCACCTTACTTACATGGAGGGGCTATGCATACCTATTTACTTGGAGATTTGGGTGACTGACTTAGAACAAACCCTCAAATCACTTCTTTCAGCAGGAGATTTTGTAAAAATTCCATTGGCATGCATGCTTGTCATCTAACACATCTCCACAATATAAGTAAGAAGTCAGGGATTAAAGAACAAAATAAATTTGGTGCTAAATGTGATATCAGAATCTGGTGCCAACCAAGAAGGGAAAAAAGTCTGTGGAAGTTAAGGCTATCGCCAGCTCCGGCCTGGAGTTTCTAATATCCCCCCAATTGCTCTTTCTGCTTCCCTTCTGGCCACCCTACAATCTATTTTCCATAGGGCAGTAGAACCATCTTTTTAAAACCTCAAGAGGTTATGCATAAAATTTCACAATGGTTTCTCACGCATTTCAAATAAAATCCCAACTCCTCATCGAGGCCTCCTTATCTCACTTTATCTGAGCCCTGCCTACCTCTCCAAACCCATCCCCCTCCACTCTCACTTGACTCCAGCCACAGTGGTCTCATCATTCCCATCACAGAGCCTTTGCATGTACAGTTCCCTCTGCCTGGGAAATTCTCCTAGTTATCTGTGGCTTGCCCTTTCTTGTTAATCAGTGCTTATCCTACAAGGCTGCCTATTCTCTTAAAAATACCAGTGAGTAAGAGGGACAAGGTTCTTTCTCAGATAACACTTACCTCCTAGGAATATAACCCCACCCCACTCCAATCACACTCTATCACCTAGGAATATAACCCCACCCCACTCCAATCACACTCTATCACTTTACCTGGCTACCAATTATTCATTATTTTATTGTCTGTGTGCCTTTCCAGAAAGAAACGAGTGGGTCCAATCCAGGCCAACAAGTCAGGCTCAGGGAAGAGAGATTGGGATGGGATCACTGAGGCCAAACTACTGAACAATATCATGACCTCTGAACCCAGGGCCAAGACAGTCCCCTATCGGTCCTGTTTTTATGTTCCTTGCCAAGAAAGGACAGCTCCTGAATTTCAAAATCGTTATAAGGTCAGAATAACTCAGAAGGCTGTAAGGGAATTCTATTTAAATATGCATTGCATTGGGCAAATCTGCTGTAAAAGACCTCTTTAAAGTGGTAAAAATCAAAGATGTTACTTTAAGGACCAAGGCGTGCCTGACCCAAGCCATAGTGTTTTCAAATGCCTCAGATGCATGCAAAAGCTGGATAATGAATAAAGAAGACCGAAGAATTGATGCCTTTGAATTATGATGCCGGCAAAGAATACTGAATATACCATGGATTGCTAGAAAAATGAACAAATCTGTCTTGGGAGAAGTACAGCTGGAATGCTCCTTAGAAGCAAAGATGGTAAGACATTGTCTCCAATACTTTGGACATGTTATCAGGAGGGATCAGCCCCTGGAGAAAGACATCATGCTTGGTAAAGTTGAGTGTCAGTGAAAAACAGGAAGATTCTCAACAAGATGGACTGATACAGTGGCTGCAACAATGGGCTCAAGCATAACAACAATTGTGAGGATGGTACAGGACCAGCCGCGTTTTGTTCTGTTCTACATAGGGTCACTATGAATCGGAACCAACTTGATGGCACCTAATAACAACATTTAAATATTAAGGTTTGATTCCTGGAGTCTATCATAAACAATTTAACAAGTACTCTCAAAATTTGTACCTAGCATCACAAAGTTGATACCAGGCTGGCACCAATCACATCACAGATATTGAATGGGGAATATTTTTTGCATGACTTTGAAACAATCCATATTACAGTACCTATGGTCAGAAAGAAGACATTTAGAACAGATGTGAACAGTCCCAGGACTCACCAGGGCAGAACTAGGAATAGAAGGGTCTGGCAACCACCAACTCTACGGTATGAACAAATGTACACTTCCTGGCATTATTGGCAGTTGGCCTCTGAAACAGTAAATATCATTAAAAATGTTCTCTTAATGACCAGAAACTCTTGGGGAAGTTCAGTTTTCACTACACTTTCCACTGCAGAAACATCACTCTTTATTTAAATGCTAAACAGCTAAATGTTGGCACACAGTTCAGAAAATATGCTGTGTAGATATTTCTGATGAAACAGTCCTCTCTGTGGGCTGAGCAAATCACCCAGATGTCGGTATTTAAATTATGTAAAATGTGTTGTACTAATTAAAGAAATTATGTGTAAAAATATGCAAGAGCAAATTTCCTCATATTAATATTTAACTAGACTTTAGAGCAGGATCTGTGATCACAAGTACTTTAGTATATTTGACCTAAGTGGAAGCCCAAAATATTCAGGAAGGTTAACCAAAGGTTCTACGAGGCCATTTATTTCTATACAGTATAAACTTTAACAAAAAGTGAGAAGCCTAAGTGAAAGGATGACTTTAAGTGATATGTTTCAACCCAGAAAGCTTCAATCTTATATTGGTCTTCAACCTTGGTCTTCTAAGACTGCCTTCTCTTGATTCATACCCACAGATATGTATTATGCTCATCTCTACCTCCCAGCCTTTGCTCAAGTGATGCCTGCTTGGGACAACACTCTAGGTCCCTTCCTCTACCTGAACCTTACCCATCCTTCTCCTCCCGCCAGGCAACATTTAGAGCCTTCTCAGGTCCACTGTGGTCTGCCTTCCTCTGCATGGACTACACAGTTATCTGGCCTAATCACATGGCTCTTAATCCACCAGAGGCTAGATCCTATGCTGGTATTAGACTTTACATGTGCGCATAGTTTATTTCTCCCACTAGACCAGGGGATCACCCAAGGGGTTTAAAAAAAAACTACTATGCCTGAGCCCTGTACCACGTGCTTTAAATGAGAAAGAACCTCAGGGGCAGGCCAAGGCTGGAGTACTTTTTTAAGCTCCCAGGTATTCTGCCTCCAGGATCATGCTATAATTTGCAGTATCCCCCCAAAAGGCTGACATCTCTATTCTGCTGGGTGCATTCTGAAGATGCCAAAAATGGCAAGGGTTGTGGTACATACCCCGTGCTAGTCTACAGTGGGGATGTATCAGTGAATAAAACAGACATCCCTCTATATATCTGTCTGTATATATTTTCTGCATTTCTGTTTAACTGAAAAGTTTCAAAGTCCTAGTACAGTACATGACATAGCTATTCCAAATAATATTTAACCCAACAAAATTCTCACTCATGGGGAATTTCCACAGATTTCCAGAGTTTTAGCAAAATTCAACTCCAGTGGGCCAAGCCAGACACTACTGGGCTACAAGTGTCCAGCCATAGACTCCATGTCCTTCCTCCTGAGTCCTACTAAATGACACAGCGCCACACCAGCAGGTAACAGGCAGTGTCACAGATACATTGGCATGTCTCTGTATCTACATCATAAGAAAGGTTGTCTTTTTCTTCCTCTGGGCAATGTAATGACTCTTCAAGAGTCTGTATCATTAGATCCACTTTACAGAGGCAGAAACTAATTGGGATGGCAATTCCTCCCCCACCCAGCACACAGTTATCATACAAACATCTCAATCTGCAATGGCCCCAGGACCAGGAAGGAAGAGGGAACCCTATGGAGTCACCCACCAATGCCCCAGATGAAGGACACATTCACTGAGTGCTTCATGATTAGACTTCAGAAGACCCCTGTGAGGCAGGTTTTACTATCAATCCCCTTCCAAGTTTACAGATAAGAAAACTGTCTTAAAGAGACATCATTTGCTGAAATCACACAGCTAATTGGGTGGTAGTGATACTTGCTAAACTGTGAACAGAAGTTCTCCAAAATTCGTGCTGTCACACCTCCCACACTGCCTCTCTATAGCCCGCCTTTTCAAATTTCAGACCCTTACTTATAACCTTCCACTTCTGCTATACTGATGACTTCAATCATCTGTTATGTCTTTCATGTCTATAGTAGATGAGAAATAAAATAGAAAAAGAAACACCCCTAAGCTCTGAGATGCCAGTATGTAACAGCATGTTTAAAACAAAATAAAGCCTTAAATCATGACACAAAAAGTTTAACCAGTCTCAGTTGATTTAATATGAGAAAGCATTTGGCATATATTACAAACAAATACTATTTTCATCACTGTATTACCTATGCTAATAAATAATCAGAAACTTTAAACTGTCCTCTAGATTACAGAGGAAGTGATTTCAATTTATATTTAAAATGTGTGCATGGGAATGCATATACATATGTATAAACATAAAATATGTCATTAAAAAATGTCATAAATATAATTAATAAATATGAGAAGGAGAGAGAAACAAAAGAGACAGACTGAGCCTGACAAAGACAACCCCCGGAATATACCAAGAAGAAACAGAGATTATCTCTCGGTAATTTTTTTCTTTATACTTTTTCATTTTCCAAATTTTCTATGACAAACACACTTAAAATCAAAATAATGCAATGCACGTAATAAACAATTTTTAAAAATAAAAGAACATACTTCCATCTGAAAAAAAAACTTACCAAACCTAACTTATTTAAAAATATATTTACTTTATTATTATAAATATATCTCCAAGGCTGAGATTTATTGTATGTTATATAATATCCTGAAGACAAAACTTTAAAACAATAAAGAAAAAAACATGTAGCCAAAAATGAAATGAAAAAATGAAAGCTAAAGGAAATTCCAGCCACCCTTTTCTCAGCAGAAAAGAACCCTGAAAGACCTATTACTGCTTTCAATAAAAATCTACCACCCTCCACAGACATCAAGAACACACTCATGAAAATGACATTTAAAACCGTAAGGGAATTGTAAAGGTGCTTCAACATGATGTCACACGGCATCTGGATTCCTGGTTCTTTTAGTAAAGTAGGAAATAAATATTAAAGCAAACATCGCCCAGGTTACCTTTTTCACAAGATGCTTTTTACTATCCTTTCACATAAAATAGGGGATATAATCAAAACAAACAAACAGCAAGAGGCCTTCTCTAACAGGTGAAAGGAGACCAAACCAAAACCCAGTGCCGTCGAGTCAATTCTGACTCATAGCGACCCTATAGGGCAGAGTACAACTGCCTCATAGAGTTTCCAAGGAGCGCCTGGCGGATTCGAACTGCCGACCCTTTGGTCAGCAGCTGTAGCACTTAACCACTGAGCCACCAGGGTTTCTGGTGAGAGGAGAGCAGAGGCTAAGTCCTTGACTTGGTGCACAGATTTCACTTGTTCCTTTATGACTTGAGCCAGGCATCATTACCAAGAGGCAGTGGGTTTTTTAGTGATTTAGAATTTAAGAAAAAAAAAAGAGTGAAAGGGATGGAGAGAGAGGGCAGGAGGAGGAAAACGAAAAGAGAAGATAGTAAACTTCTACTCCTGGCAATTTCTTCCTGAAAGGTGAGCCACTCCCCATAGAAGGCTGCCTGCCTGTTGTATGTGAGTCAAGACCATCTCCTAAAGAATAGGCCCATTCCTTTTCCTAGTTAGTAACTGTCTTAGTTGTCTACTGCTGCTGTAACAGAAATACCACAAGTGGACAGCTTTAACCCACAGAAATTTATTTTCTCACAATTTAGAGTCAGAAGTTCGAATTTAGAGCACTGGCTCTAGAGGAAGGTTTTCTCTCTCATCTCTGGAGCAAGATCTTTGTCTCTTCAGCTTCTGCTTCCGGTTCCTTAGAGATCTTCATGCTGCTTGGCATCACTCTTCCCCCATCTCTGCTTCTCTCACTTGTTTAATTTCTTTTATATCTCAAAATACATTGATTTAAAACACACCCTACACTAACCCTGTCTCATTAACATAACCAAGAAAAAAAACATTCCCAAATGAGATTATAACCACAGATACAGGGGTTAGGATTTACAACACATATCTTGGGAGGACACAATTCAATCCATAACGGTAATAAAATCTACTTTTTACAGAGAAGAGAGAGCATAACAATCCCCCTTACTCTGTTAATCTAATTAATATCTGCCGCAATCACAAATCAAATTAACCTAATCAAACCGTTCCAACAGCTGCTCAGCCCATGAGTCGTGAGGGTCTGTCAGGAGCACACACGAGCACAGACAGGAGTCTATGCCCTGGCTTGTGCAGTGAGCGTGGGAAAAGGCAGGAAAGCCCAGCCCAGCGGGGTGGCTTGGGCACTGAATCTACTTGCCTCTATTGGAAACCCTAGGAGGAAATGCTACTCTGTCTTGTGGGGTCGCTATGAGTCAGAATAGACTTGACGGCAACGCATTTGGTTTTGGTTTGGTTATGAACCTAGCAAGGAGTCCCGGTGGTGTAACAGTTAAGCACTCAGCTGCTAACTTAAAGGTTGGCAGTTTGAACTCAGCCAGCAGCTCCTTGGGAGAAAGACCTGGTGATCTGCTTCCATAAAGATTACAGCCGAGGATACCCTATGGGGCAGCTCTACTCTGTCACACGGGGTCGTGATGCATAAAAATCACCTCACCTAACAAGAACAACATGAACCAAGCAGGTTAACCCTCCGCAAGCTGCCCGCCATTTCCATCCTCTCCCTTTGAGCATTCATGCTACTTACATCATAGCACAATACCAATCTCAAGGACTAGCTCCTCCTCCCCCAATCAACTTAGCAGGAATACAATGTATATCTTGGTTGTCTAAATACTCTTACAGTCAAGAATATTGTACATAAGCATTCCTGTAACTGAAACATTAGACTTTAAAACATTGTTACTACACCTTTAGCAAGATAAATTGCACAGTCAGTCAAAAGGGCACATTCTGCTCAGATCATGCTGGAGGACTTTCCGAAGCCCAAATATAATTTTAAATGCTGACTGCACATGGCACCAATAGTTTATTAAAATAAGAAGCATAATCCATTTCAAAAAGAGAAATTACATTTGAAAGCTTTTTACAAATAAAGCACAGGTAGCTAAGGTTATAGAAGTCTTCAGGGAAATATGAAATTCTCTAAAACTTTCTGATTATATTAGTGGGTATAAAAGATGAAAAGTTAATACTGTTTGCTGATCTGGTCCATTATTAGTAAAGCAGTAAACCGAATATAAAATACACATGTACCTTAGTTACCTAGTGCTGCTGTGACACAAATACCACCAGTGGGTAGCTCTGAAGAATAGAAATTTATTTTCTCACAGTCCTGGAGGCTACAAGTCCAAATCAAGGTCTTAGCGGCATCAATTCCTTCCTTGTCGGTAGCTACCAGTGTCACTCAGCCCTTTTAGCATTCCTTGGCTTGCAGATGGTCCTCACATGGATTGCCTGTATTCCCTCATGTGCATGGTGTGCGCACTCTGGTCTTTTCATAACTCAGGGGAAACGAGATTTAGGACCCACCCTACAATGGTATGATCTCATTAATGTAACAAAAGAAAACCCCTGTTTCCAAACAGGATCATATCCTCAGGTACAGTGGCCAGGAATTCAACATACATTTTTGGGGGTCACAACTCAATTCATAACAACTAGCAACACTTTCCAATCCCACAATTCAGTTATTTTAGCTAACAGGTGCAGTGCTAGCCTCTTACCTAATCAGTTAACTTCTCACAGCCACGGTCGAGAGTCAAAAGTAAGCAAACAACTCTTTCCCTAGGCCATCACAAAATTCAGGCACTAAAACCTACCATCTGGATTCAATTAAAAAAAAACTATTTACATGCTGTAAACTAGATACAACCACTTTGGCGCACTGGCAGTACTTAAAAAATACCTATACCATTTGACCGAGAAGTTCCAGCCCTAGGTATAGGGCATATGGTGATGGTAGGCAAACTACAGCCTGCAGGCCACGTCAGGCCCTCTGCCTGTTTTTGTATGCGACTTAAGAATGATTTTTACATTTTTAGATGGTTTAGAAAAAAACAAAAGAAGGATATTATTTCATGGCATGTAAAAACTACATAAAATTCAAATTTCAGTGTCCATAAATAAAGTTTTATTGGAATAGTCATGTTCATTCATTTACGTATTGTCTGCTACGGCTGTTTCTGTGCTATGCTGACCAAGTTGAGAAGTTGCAACACGAGCAGTATGGCCCACAAAGACGGGGGCTGTTATTATCTGGCCCTTACAGGAACAGTTGGCTGACCCTTGACCTATAGAAACACATATATGTGTTCACCAAAGACATACCCAAGACTGGTCACAGCAATACCACTTAAAATGGGTAAGCTGCCATTTAAAGTTTATCCATACAATGGGATAATATATAATAATGAGAATGAACAAATAAGAGCTATAGAAAACACTATGGGTGAATCTCACAAACATGACACTGACTGAAAGAAGCCAGCCAGAGAGAAAAATATGTTGTGAGACTCCATCTGTCCAGGATTTAAAACAGGCAAAATAGTCTAAGTACACAGAAATCAAAAAATGGTTACCTTTCAAGGGGAGGCTAATGACAAGGAAGGGACACAGATGGGGTGGGTGCTTATGGGGCTCAGAATGTTGTTTCTTATCTGGAAGTTGGTTATCAGATGTGCTCACTTTGTAAATATGAATCAAACTAGACTATTATTTTTCTACATATTTGTTCTTTGTCAATACGTTCAATGGTAAGTTCACCAAAATTTAAAAAGAAATTATTCACAGGGAGTTTGTGCAGGCTTGATAAATCGATTCCTCGACACACAAGAGAGCTGAAATAGCCAATGAGAAAAAAAAAAAAAAGACACGACTGTGTGACGCTGGCATGGGGATAGCAGCAGGGTCTTCGGAAGGAAGGTGTCCAGAGGACGAACCAAGCTAACTGCTCATCTCCAGGCCTGGCACACGTAGCACTTAATCCATGTCACTGTTGTTCCTGCTGTCATGCAAAGCAGACTCCAGAACACAAAATGTGGGGCAGTGATGGGTAATTTACCACTGAAGAAAGCACTACAAAACACGCCTCAAAACACCTCCCCTGTATGGACCTACAGTGTGCCTGAGTTTCAGAAAGATGACTTGCCTGAGTCATTAAGGATACTGGACGTGTTTACACTACAGTGCAGTCTTGCTCTTCAACTCTCAGCCCTTGTTATTTTAACCAGTCCACCTACCCAGGCCGGGGGCATCTTTCTCCAAAGGCGACACACCAGAAGCCAGACCATTTTCCAACCCTGCTGCCAGATGATCTTCCTTCGTAGGAATTCTTTCATTGTTCACATCAACACTAAGTACAAATTCATCCACGACAGGTATTAAGGTGTTATTCTACTGCTATGCTGTGTTTAAGATGACAGGAAAGTGTGTTGTGCATTTTCTGAAAATCTTCCATCCCAAGGGGATAATGTGTTTCTTTGCTCTAAGGGATAAACTTTTGCAACCTGGAAAACAGAATGCCTCACTTACAACAGCACCAGGTAACGAGGGCTTGCACGGCCAGGAAGGCAATTCTTTTCATTGACATTAAACTATCACCAATAATTCACCTTGTTTAATTTTGTAAAAGGTGAGAAACCAAAGTAAACATAAATATAAAACTACTAGTTTTTCTATCGGTGCATAACAAATTACCACTTAAAACAACACAAATTTATTCTCTCAGTTTCCTTGGGTCAGGACTCCGGGCATGGTTAGCCAGGTCTTCACCTGACTACAAGTAAGGTGTCAGCTGGGACGACGGTCTCATCTGAGGCTCCAGAGGTCCTCTTCCAACCTCATTCAAGTTGGTAGAATTCAGTTTCTTATGGTCATAGGACTGAAGGTCTCTCTTTTTTTTTTTTTTTTTTGGCTGGCTGTCAGCCAGGGGTCACTCTTAGCTCCTAGAGGTCACCTTCAGGTCCTAGCCAAGTGGCACTCACAACACAGAGGCTTAGATTCAGCAGGAGAATCTCTCTCTACTCTGCTATGAAAGAGTCCTGTATAATATAACCTAATCACAGAGTAATACTCCATCATAGTCACAGGTCTCATCCACATTCAAGAGGAGGGAATATACACAGCATGTACCCAATAGGGTAGGAGCCTTAGGGCCATCGTAGAACTCTGCCTACCACAAAAATAAAGGTGAGCTTACTTCTTGAAGGTATTTGTAATATAAAAAGTTGGTATTTTTTTTCTTCTGAGTCACTAAAGATCTGAAGTTTCATGGAAATAATGTTAACTAAAACTAAGTTTCTTTTTTCCAAATAGGAAAAAATAAACTAATTTTTTTCTACAAAGTTTGTTTCCACCAATAAAGAAAAAAAGTATATACACACAGCTGCACTTAAGCAAACTATATGAAAGAATGTTCAATTGCAGGAATAGACTAAAATGCTCATTTTTAACATATTTGTCCCAAAGATATTCTCAATTCTTCCTTCTACCTTCTTTTTTTAATTTAGTGATATACACTGAAATCTATCAAGGAGGAAGCATTGTCAGTGGGTTAAGAAGCTGTTCCTGCTCCTCCCTCAATTTCTACTTTAACACTGAACTAACAAAGGATGTTAGCCCTGGCAGAGTGAATAAGAAGCTTTGTTCTTATTTTTATTTATGCATAAATTACATATCACATATTACTGTTATGTTATATATTATTTTTAAACCACTTTCTTTTTTTTAAACAAATGATAGTGCATTATGAATATCATTTTGAGCCTTTTTCTCTCTTTCTCTCTTGATTTAACAATATTCTTGTAGCTCCTTACATTATCAGCATATAAGCAGTTTCCTCGGTTTTTAGAGTGACATAATATTCCATCTTTTGATTATACCCCAATTCATTTAACTTACCAAAGATGTGGTGAAACCCATGTGAATCTGTGCACGACAGATTAGCAAGGAAGCACAGTTAAACCCATGCGCACTTTGCTTACTGTCAACTTGTGCATACTTTGCTTACTGGTTAATCTGCCCCCGTCAGTACGCAATGGATTAAAATTTTAGATCAACAGAAAGGCCTGCCTTTGTCCAGAGATAATTTGGGATGCGCTCTCGTTAAGCACCTCCTCCTCTTGGAGGGTCTAGCAGAACAGAGAGCCTGGGGCGTACAGAAGCCGCTGTCATGGCCTTGATTTCACCAGTCTCCAGAAAGAGTGAAGAGATGAGACAGGGAAAAGGGCTTGTCACCTTTAATAAAAACAAAATTTACCCTGTGCATCAGTGAAACAATGAGAAAATAATCAGGGATGTTGAAAGTCCACTGCTTTGTTAAAAGGTAAACTTGAAAGTTTAGGAGAAACCATGAAGGCAATTCCATTCCAGTTTTAATGGGAACAATGTCAAACGTTATCTGACTCCAACTTCTACAGCCCTGTGGTTGTTATCAAAACACCAGATCGAGATTAGTTTTTACTTTAATTAATCTAATGAGCCAGTTATGCCTGGCTTCAGCAGACATTTTTTAAATGTCACTGGATACTTCGGGGCTGTAAATGAACCGAGTGGCAAGTTCTCCTCCACCACCTTGATTCCATTAACTCTTGCCCACAGTAACATTTTTCATCTGCACCTTCAAATGCCGTGATAATGTAGTCAATTTATGCTTTATTAACCCAATTAAAATTTTAAAAAGTTCTGTAAAATTAGAACAATTCAAAAGAAAATATGAGACTATAGCTGCCAGACTTGGGTTACCAAAAAAGTCCATTTGTTCTAAATGCTAAAAGGAAACATACTGTTCTTATCACTAGAGAATAGTCTTTAAATCCTAAGTATTGCACCAGTTTAGGCCTAAAACATCAGTAGACATGCTAGGTAGAATTGTGGATTTCTAAAGACTCTGTATGTTGACCAGGAAATGCTCCTATATAAAACTTTCAAGACAACTTGATAAAATACTAGGATTTAAGAAGATTATCCCTAGATCAGATTAAATCCACCTATATTCACTACCTGTATTCCCACTAATGTGGGAGAACAAGAACCTTGTCTTTTTAAATTTGGTCTTCCCAGTGCCCAGCACAGGGCAGACACTCAAACAAAAAATGAAGCTCCCTTGCAAATTAAGTGAGCAATTTAAATGCCTTGAATCATGAACTGCATTTGAAAACAGGAGAAGCGTTTAATACATCTCTTTAGGGGCTTATCTAATTTACCTTACATGTGGGGCATTTAGAATATCATTTCTTTTTTCTCTTCCTCTTGTCCTAAAAGATTTACTATGGCCTAAGAAATCTACCCTTAGATAGTCTAAGAAATCTACCCTTATATAGTCAAAGAGGGCTACAGATAAGAAACAAATCACAGAAACTCATTCTGATGTGAAAAATATTCCCATGTTTTTAATCACCTTCTTTTTGATCAGAGACTTACCTCCAACTCCACTGATCATGGGGAGAGAGGGTCAAGGGGTTCTGGAGGGTGACAATGACTTTATTAAAGAAAATGTGTACTAGGTATTTACACTGGAAAAGTCAATTAAAAATGCCCACTCCAAGTTAAAAGCTCTAATAAAGTTCTGGCTTACAACAGCAACTGTTAAAACCAGTGGCAGCATTCTTACCCTCACTCATCTAGATATTGAAATCCTATATCCAGGATTTCACTGAAATCCTAATGAAAAATAAATACCAATTAACAAACACCTTGGAATTTAGAAATACTGGCCAATAATGGGCCAGAGCCTGGGAGGGATTTCTATCAACAAAACCAGAGACAGGTTTCTAAGGCAAAGCTACAAGGTCAGACAGAAAGACGTCTATCCATGCGCCTCCATATCCCCATTGCCAATTCTTCACAGGAAGGACTTCCTTTCTGAGGTAACCTAGACTGTTTCATAACCCAACCCAATCACCCTCATTGATAATGCTCTTTCTACACCAATTCCATAATTCCTCACTCATACCCATCAAAAGGACCAGGGTGGAAAGAACAGGCCATTGTGCACCATGTCTTAGAACGTGATGGAGGTTAATAAGAAGGGGCAGAAGGAGAACTACCCATACAGTGCCCTATAAAGAGAATGGTTTCTCATGCTGCTTTTATGCCAAGATAAAAATAAAGATATTTCAATTCATTAAGAATAAATCTTCCTTTAAATAGTCCCATAAAATACGATGGCAATAGGTCATATCTTTTCTGAATGGCAAGCAGAGCTAGACAAATGATTCAAAGATATCAAAAATTTGGCAAAGGACAGTACATTTAGACCAGCCCTTCAGCTGGAGATTTTGCAAAAAAATTCAACAGCAAGGAAGTATTAAGAGCTGTCACATGAATGTTCATTGCAGCAATGTTCACAATACCAAAAAGATGGAAACAACCTAGGTGCCCCCCAACGAATGAATGGATAAACAAATTATGGTATAGTCACACAATGGAATACTACACAATGATAAAAAACAACGATGGATCCTTGAAACATCTCATAACATGGATGAACCTGGAAGGTATTATCCTGAGTGAAATACTTGCAAAAGGGCATGTATTGTATGAGACCACTATTACAAGAAGTCAAGAAAAGGTCTGAACACAGAAGGCATTCTTCGATGGTTACAAGGATGGGAAGGAAGAGAGAGTGGTATTCACTAACTAGATAACCCAAAACCCAATATAGTAGACAAGAACTATCTCAGGTGAAGGGAAGAATACCACACAATACAGGGAACGTCAGCACAACTAGACTACACCAAAAGCTGTTTCCTGAATACAACACCAAACACTTCAAGGGACAGGGGTCAGGGGACCATGGTTTCAGGGGACATCTAGGTCAATTGGTTTCACAAAGTTTATAAAGAAAATGTTCTGCATCCCACTTTGGTGAGTGGCATCTGGGGTCTTAAAAGCTAGCAAGCTGGCCATCTAAGATGCATCAATTGGTCTCAACCCACCTGGACCAAAGGAGAATGAAGAACACCAAAGACACAAGGAAAATATGAGCCCAAAAGACAGAAAGGGCCACATATACCAGAGACTCCATAAACCTAAGACCTGAAGAGCTAGATGGTGCCCAGCTACCACCTATGACTGCCCTGGCAGGGAACACAACAGAGAGTCCATGATGGAACAGGAGAAAAATGGGGTGCAGAGCTCAAATTCTAGTAAAAAAGGCCAGACTTAATGGTCTGTCTGAGACTGGAGGGACCCCAGAAGACATGGTCCCCAGACTCTCTGTTAGCCCCAAACTAAAACCATTCCCAAAGCCAACTCTTCAGAGAAAGATTAGACTGGACTATAAAACAAAAAATGATACTGTGAAGTAGCTATATGAGACTAAATGGGCTGTTCCTGTCAGGAGGTGAGATGAGAAGGCAAAAAGGGACAGGAGCTGGTTGAATGGATACAGGAAATACAGGGTGGAAAGGAGGAGTGTGCTGTCACATATGGAGAGCAACTAGGGTCACATGACAATGTGTGTATAAATGTTTGTATGAGAAACTAACTTGAACTGTAAACTTTCATTTAAAGCATAATAAAAAATTAATTCATTAATTAAAAAAGAAAATACAGTCTTGGTGACCAAGGGACATTCCCTTAGCCCTAGACAGATGATTTCACATCAAAGCATAAGCAAACAGCAAATAGTAACAAGCACAAGTAACCGCAAACATAAGCAACAACAACAACAAATAATATCAACAAACATCAACAACAACACATTAAGAAACAACCACAAGCAAACAGTTTCATCAAAAAGCAACAGTACTCCACGAAAGCCAACAAGAGAGACTCTCCTAGCAAAAAGATTTTACAAAACAAAATAAGGGGAACAGTGTACTCAAGATACTGGAAGGAAAGCATTTTTGCTCTATTTTGTTTACTATAACAGAAGCTGATCCAAGCAAACATGACCTCAAGAAAACATAACTAAAGGTAGAGCCAGATGAAACAGCTGCCATGAGTGCAAACTCAGAGTTAAACTCTGTATTAGAAAAGGTAAGAACAAAACTCATACTCCAAACAGCCAAATGAGTAAGGCAGAGAACAAGCATGAGCTGTGCTCTAGAACGCCAAGTGCAAAGAATTGAGATGAAAACAACACAGGAAAAGATGGCAGATACAGAGAAAGGAAAAATGGAGAATCTAAATTAAAGGTAGTGGCTGCTCCAGAGGAAAAGAATAAATGACAAAATGGCTACAATCAAAGACTCAATGGAAACAAGCTGAAAAGAGTCACATCTAACAGGGAAGAAGGCACTCAGAGCAAGAAGGCAAAAGAATCCTGCTGAAATTTTAAATCTAAAAAATAATTTAAAAATCCTGTAAGTATCAAAACAAAGGAAAAAACATTAGGATGATATAAAACTTTCTCTTGCCAATATTAAACTCCAGAACATAAGGGAGCGATGTTCACGAAGTTTTGAAGGGAAAAGAGCAAAAAATTCTCCACCCCCACGGTTTTTTATTTGCAAGGATAGCAAAGCACCAAAGGAAGGTCTACAAACTCGCTCTAAAAAAATTACTCTCGCTGCTAAGTAAGGGGTGATCTAAGCAAAGAACTTAGGAATGGAGATGAGGACAGGGGGATGCAAAATGAGTGATAGTAAGCATTGAAAACAAAGATTATTCTTGATAATTGTTGGAAATAAGGTTATAAAATCAAATGCAAATGTCAAAATGGATAGGTAGATTAAATAAAGTTATTAATAATAAAATATAAAACCCCTCATATGACGTCAACAGCAGTAAAACGGATGGTCGATGGGTGAGTTAATCACTAGGAAAAAGCTGCTCAACGAGAACTGGATTGACCCGATATAATTTGGTTCAACAAACATTCACTTACTATTTTTTATACACAAGGCTCTGTGGGGCAGGAAGGTGAACCAGAAACACAGTTCTTAATGAAAAGAAGACACAAAACAACAATAACTAGCAAGACTGAACACCAGAAATACTAGAAGTTTGAAGAATTAAGGAAAAAAAAAAAAAAGAGAAGAGAAAGATAATTTCTCTCTTTCAGAATTAGGAAAAGCTTCAAATCTTGAAACTTTTTTGAAGCAAGTTTTCCAAGTTGACATACCATGGTCAGGCTTGGCCATGGTGCAGGAAGGGCAAATATACATTTTTTAAAAATTGTAAAGGTGATCCAGCCTATTTCAGTATTAATTGATGGTAAGGCTTACATATGTTTGAGTTTTAACCTCTTCCTATTTTACAAATGTTTGCTAATTTAGATCACAGAGGAAATAAATACGAAGTAAGAGGAAACACAAATACCTGTACACGCACCTCAGCATTGGTGTTTATACAACTTGAGACTGGACTCACCACAACAGAAATGAACTTTACAGAGAAATCCCAACTCTACCGTTAAACATTTGCACAGAAAGCCCATGAGGTGCCTTCTAGATTGAAGTGTGAAAACAGCAGGTTACTGGCTTAGGGGTGGCAGAGCTCTATCTGCTGGAGAAGCTTTCCCCACAAGAGGCAGACAAAGGAGGAATGGGGAGCCAGAGAAGACCTGAGAACTCTGCGTGTGACCGCATTTACACACACACACACACACACACACACACTCACCTGCTCAACAGGCTTGCCCCTCTGCTCACACTGCCCACATTACGTGTACTTTTTTTTTAATTGTGGTAGATACACATGTAACATGTACTTACGTAAAAATAACATGTATTTCTATTATTGCTCCTGTTTGAATGCATTATAATTACATGCTTATAAGTCTGCCTCAAAAGGGACTGCATCTTATTCAGGTTTGTAACCTGTCTTAGCTTGCTAGTGCTACTGTAACAGAAATACCAGGAGTGGGTGGATGCAGAGAACAGAAATTTCTTTTCTCACAGCTCAGGTCACTAAAGGTCTGAATTCAGTCTGTGGCTCTAGGAGAAGGTCCTTTCTTGTCTATTTCAGCTTCTAGGAGCCGGCGCGCCTTAAAGTTCCTAGGCTCCACAGTCTTTATACAGCAGCTGTCTCCCACCATCACCCCTCGTGCTGCTCCCTTGTCTCTGCACCTAATCTGCTTTTTATAAATCCCCAAACTGGTTAGGTGTAAGACACACAGTAATACAGCCTCACTATAACAAAGAAAACCCTGTTTCCAAATGGGATTACATCCACAGCTGTAGATGTTAGTATTCCAACACGTATTTTGGGGGGACACAATTCAATCGGTCACATAACCCTCCCAGCTTACACTGCCTGGCATATGGTATATGCTCAATAGGTGATGCCAGGCTGAACTGAGCTTTAAGCGAGAAGGGACATAGGCACTTAGAAACAAACATATTCATACCTTAGACCCATACTTTGATTGACAGGAGTTCAATAAGAGACTTGAATGTGTCACTCTTTAAAGAGAGATAAATACTAAAAGACAAGAAGCTGGACTATATGAAGAAGAACGGGGCATCAGGATTGGAGGAAGACTCATTGACAACATGCGTTATGCAGATGACACAACCTTCCTTGCTGAAAGTGAAGAGGACCTGAAGCACTTACTAATGAAGATCAAAGACCACAGCCTTCAGTATAGATTGCACCTCAACATGAAGAAAACAAAAATCCTCACAACTGGACAATAAGCAACATCATGAGAAATGGAGAAAAGACTGAAGTTGTCAAGGGTTTCATTTTACTTGGATCCACATTCAAGACCCATGGAAGCAGCAGTCAAGATATCAAAAGACACATTGCATTGGGCAAATCTGCTGCAAAGGACCTCTCTAAAGTGTTGAAAAGCAAAGATGTCACCTTGAAGACTAAGGTGCATCTGACCCAGCCATGGTATTTTCAATTGTTTATCATATGTGTGTGAAAGCTGGACAATGAATAAGTAAGGCCAAACAAGAATGGATGCCTTTGAATTGTGGTGTTGGCAAAGAATATTGAATATACCCTGGACGGCCAAAAGAAGGAACAAGTGCTCCCTTCAGCAGCACATACACTAAAATTGGAATGATACAGAAAAGATTAGTGTGGCCCCTGCGCTAGAATGACACGCAAATTCGTGAAGCGTTCCATATTTTTTTTATAAGAATTCAAGAAATAGTTTAAACAGAGAAGAAAATGCTCTTTGTTATGAGACGGGGGAGGGAGGGAAGGAGTGGGGTTTTCACTAATTAGACAGTAGAAAGGAACTATTTTAGGTGAAGGGGAAGATGACACACAATACAGGAGAGGTCAAGACAACTGGACTAAACCAAAAGCAAAAGAAGTTCCCTGAATAAACCAAAAGCTTCGAAGACCAGCGTAGCAGGGTCAGGGTTTTGGGGACGTGGTTTCAGGGGACATCTAGGTCAATTGGCATAATAAAATCTATTAAGAAAACATTCAGCATTCCACTTTGGAGAGCGGCATCTGGGGTCTTAAACGCTAGTAAGTGGCCATCTAAGATGCATCAATTGGTCTCAACCTACTTGGAGCAAAGGAGAATGAAGAACAGCAAAGACACAAGGTAATTATGAGTCCAAGAGACAGAAAGCACCACATAAATCAGAGATTACATCAGCCTGAGACCAGAAGAACTAGATGGTGCCTAGTTACAACCAATGACTGCCCTGACAGGGAACACAATGAAGAACCCTTTAGGGAGTAGGAGAGCACTGGGATGTAGACCTCAAATTCTCATAAAAAGCCTGGACTTAATGGTCTGATGGAGACTAGAAGGACCCCAGAGGTCATGGTCTCCACACCTTCTGTTAGCCCAAGACAGGACACATTCCTAAAGCCAACTCTTCAGACAGGGATTGGACTGGACTATAAGATAGAAAATGATACTGGTAAGGAATGAGCTTCTTGGATCAAGTAGACTTATGAGACTATGTGGGCAGCTCCGATCTGGAGGGGAGATGAGAAGGCAGAGGGGTACAGAAGCTGGCTGAATGGACAGGGAAATAACGAGGTGAAGAGGAGTGTGCTGTCTCATTAGGGGGAGAGCAACCAGGGGTATATAGCAAGGTGTATATAAATTTTTGTATGAGAGACTGACTTGATTTGTAAACTTTCACTTAAAGCACAATAAAAGTCAAAAAGAAAAAAAAAGAACAAATTTGTCTTGGAAAAAGTACAACCAGAATGCTCCTTAGAAGCCAGGATGGTGTGACTACATCTTACGTACCTTGGACATGTTGTTAGCAGGGATCAGTCCTGGAGAAGGACATCATGCTTGGTAAAGTAGAGGGTCAGTGGAAAAGAGGAAGACCCTCAGCGAGATGGACTGACACAGTGGCTGCAACAATGGGCTCAAGCAGAACGGCGACTGTGAGCATGGATCGGGACTGGGCAGTGTTTTGTTCTGTGGTACGTAGGGTCGCTAGGAGTCAGAATCGACTCGACGGCACCTGACAACAACAACAACGAATACTAAAATGATGTGAGCAGGTTTATCTTATGGTTTTTCACCACAGAGCACCACAGTTTAAGTAACTAAGTAATATGAGAGCGTGAGTAGAATGCGAGCAGCACAGATGACGGACGGTGTAATCTACCATTCCTGTGCGTTCCCAGACAGGTTTGGGTGAGTAAAAAATCTCTACAGCAATATTTCTTCCAAATGACAGAGAAAATACATTTGTCAGCATATATTCTGCAAGTTGCCTTGCAAGCTCACATATAAAGAATGTCTGAAAAATACAAATGAGAAAGACTGAAATAGAGCAAGTCATTAGCATCGCATGTGGCTAATGTCTTCAGGGAAAACAGTTTCTATAATTGTAACTTCCTCATTTAGCCTTCTGAAGGGAGACATTTATAGCAGCAAGTGTAGGATGCTGCTTGACCTGTGAGACATAAAAACACGCTTCACAGAATAATGACAGACCAGAAAAAAAATGGAGTTTCTCTAGCCACTCTGAAAGTTTATGAATCATACACAACTGTACTTCTCTTAGTCTTAATTTTTCACTGATGGTGATTTTAAGTAATTGGAAGACATTTTCCTTTGGATGACTGTGCATTAAACTGAAATGATCACTACTATTCCCTACCCCCCCCCCCCAAATCATTTCCCGGAATATTTCAGTCAAGTTCATTTAAATTCCTATCACGTAGGCTTGGCAAACAAAAGTCATTACAGGAAGTAGTTATTAAATATACTTTGTGTTCGTATTCACGCTATCCAGTTCTGCTGACAATTACATATCCCATGCACAGAATACATTCTCACAGATATCTGCAGGAAGGGTTCAGGAACCAAATTATTTTATTCACATCTTAAAAATGTTTACTTATTTTAAAAGGGATACATGGGATGTGTCCAGGTTCTGGCAGCAATGGCATCCAAGTGTAGGGGCTGCTTATACTTCAATCTTCCCACTCTCCTAAAAACCAGGAAAAGCAACTAGAAGAATGAATGAAATTCCTTATGATGTATATATTTCAGAAAAAAAAAATAGGAAGCATAAAAGATTCACACCCCTCAAATAATATGAGTATGAGAGAATATACCTGCTTCTGCAGAATGGATGGCACAGAAGCCACAACTAGATGCGGCCGGGGAGAATGGGGGACACAGGGAGTGAGAGGTGCCATGAGAAGCAAAACCCAGAAAACACTTGCAAATATTCACCCCCAGAAGGAGAGGGGCTGCCCTCAGTGGGAACTGCTGCAGGCGGGTCGGGGAGTGAACAGGATAGAGCACGAAGCATCTGGGAAGGCAGAGAGAAAAGGCATGGAAAGAATCAAAGAGCAAAAAAGTCAGTGCCATGTAGTAAAGAAACTGCCCATTCCAGTAGCAATAGAAAATGACATCTTTTGCTGAGAATCCAGGAAGATAGCCCTAAGTCTCCCACCCTCATAGGATCTTCCTGCTAGTGGATAATTCAGGAAAACGCGAATAATTCAAATATGAACAATAAAGCAAGTAAAATTACGTATCCACTCTAAGAAAAAGAATAATTATAATGACTTCTCAGCAGAAGAAAATTCATCAGAAAAATATAGCTGCAGAGCAAAAAAGTTGCTATAAAACATTCTAAGAATTCAAATATATGATTAGACAACAGAGTGATGGGAGAAGAACATGCACAGGTCTCAGAAGGTAGAGGAAAAAAAATCAGAACTGAAGACTAACGTACCAAGAGCACATAGAAAAACTGAGACCGTGGAAAGCACAGTAAGCAAAACAATGGGACAGACCAAACATCTGACATCTAATGCAAGCCAGCTTCCCTCAGATAAAGTAGCAGTCTAAAGCAGGAGTCGGCAAACTACAGCCACTGGCCAAATCCAGCCACGTCTACTTGTTTATAGGGTATCTGTAGCTCCATTTGTGCTGTAAGAGAGTGCTGAGTAGTTGTAACACAGACCATATGGCTCACAAAACTGAAAATACTTAGGTGAAAATACTTGCTTTCTGGCCTTTTCCATAAAAAGTTTACCGATCCCTGCTCTAACTGATTAATTGGAAGGTACAACATTTGCTTGGAAACACTGAGACGTGCACTAAGAAAACCAGTAGACTTTAAAGATAAAGAATCCTTTGGCAAGCCAGGCAAAAAGACCAAGTCACTTATAAAGAAAACAAAATCAGATTGGCACCACACTTGTAACACCAACATTCAGTGCCAGAAACTAATGGAGCAATGCCTAGAAAGAAAAAAAGTGTGAACCAAGTATGCAGGCTTTCAGAAAATACTCTTCCTGAGAAATCTACCAGGGACAAACTTCACCTAACCAAGCTTCTCACTGGAGAAACTTCAGTGAGAAGGATTGACAGAGACCACTCCAAAAAAAAAATATATATATATATGGTGAAAATACACACAGACCATACACCCATTCAACAATTTCTACATGTACATTTCAGTGACATTTATCACATTCTTCATGTTTGTGTCTCTATTCTTGCTCTCTATTCACAGTTTCACCACCTTTGACTCAGACTGACTACTCCCGAAATTCAGCTGTGCTTTCGAGTTACAACTCAATACACTTAACTGAAAGGCTAAGACTATAACAAAAGTGGAGCTAAAGACGGCTATACAGCACATAAATGACTGACAAAGCAGCAACGGCAAATTCAGGACTCCGTCATAGACAATAGCCCAGGCTGATCAATCTTATATAAGGATACAAAGTTACACACTAAGAAAAGTAACACAACTGACTAAAAGTGGACATAGAAGAGAGGGGAAACTGAAAGGAGAAATTACAAGTTAATTTCTCATTGTCAGGAGTCTTTGGTGAATTTATTACCATAGAAGTAACTAAAAAAAAAACACCAGTTGCCATGGAATTGATTCCAACTTATGGCAACCCCATGTGTTACAGTGTAGACACACGCCCCATAGGGTTTTCAATGACTGATTTTTCGGAAATAGATTGCCAGGCCTTTCTTCCAAGCTGCCTCTGGGTGGACTTGAACCTCCAACCTTTAAGTTGGCAGCTGAGTACATTAACCATCTGCCCTGCCCAGGGACTCCAAAACAAAAATACAAACCTCCCTAAATACAAGTACAAAATACGTATCACTAAGCAAACAGAATACATAGGGAAAAGATCCATTAAAAACGCAAACACACATGTATGTATAAATAATAGGTTAGTTAATATGACGTAATTAAACCAACCATATTAGTCATATCAATAACTTAATTCAATGATTTTCAGATTCATTAACAAAACAGGACCCGCTAAAAAAAACGTGCTAGGTACAAGCGATACACCTAATGCAAAGTAAATCCAGAGGTCCAAGTTTAAGTTAGGAGCAATGGTACCCAAGGCAAACTCAAACCAAAAGAGTGTAGGGGTCACAATCTTGATTTTAAATAATGTAGATTCAATAATGCAAACATTGTGACATAGGTGTGTGCAAAAGCAACGTGGGGGCAGCATCTGACCGCCTCTAACTTCACCAGGGGGAAGGAGAATCAAGATCAATAGCCCAAGGCTGATTCCTATAAGGCGGAGGTCAGACACACTTCTCTCCACCATCTTTACCAATTCTGACACCAATCACCTCTCCCACAGCACTCTCCACTTCTCTGCTGGGTTCGATAACTCACTGCAAGGGCCACACAGAACTCACAGACAATACTCTTGATTACAGGGTTTATATGGGAAGTTACAAGTTATAATTCAGGTTCAGGAACATTCGGGATACACTTATTCCATCAGGACAGCCTCTTCCCAGCCCTGCTGCAGGCACACCTTTCTCTGGCCCCTCAGCCTCTGCCCTGCTCAGAGGCAAGTGTTACAAAGCTCTCTTAGGTCTGCTGGTAAGTGCCCAGAGGCACCCCACTCAGCCAGTCAAGCCTCAGCCCAAAGGCAGTCAGGTTTCTCGTTCCGTGAGTTGGGAAGACCACCGCACCATCTCCTGCCATTCTCCCCTGCCAGTCTCATGGTTCTGCTGCCTCTGCTGCGGCAGATTCTCTGCTGCTGCTTCTCGCTGTGTTGCCATCTTCAATGTTACAGCTGTCTCTGGGTCTAGCAGAGTCCCAGCAGAGGGATTCCAGGTGCAAAGGACATGCTCTGCTCGCTCCTAGCTCTTCTCTGGTGGTGGTGAGGTCAACCCCCTGAGCTGGAATTAGATCCCCTTCAAGCCCAGCAGGAAGGCAAACCCAGCCAATCCCCTTTGTGGGCCACAACCACCTTATTTTGCACAGTCCCACCCAATCACTTGGATGGGAGTTACAAGACCACCGTGGCAAGAAAGGCCACACAAAAGCCATCCACCTCACTGCAGTGTGTGATATATAGACAAACAAAAGAAAAACCTAAAAGTTTAGAAATATACCTAAATACACCTGTGAATTTAACAGACAACAAGCCAAAAAAGCCCAAACCAAACCCACTGCCGTGAAGTCGATTCCGACTTATAGCGACCTTATAGGACAAGGTAGAACTGCCCAACAGAGTTTCCAAGGAGTGTCTGGCAGATTCGAACTGCCGACCTCTTGGTTAGCAGCCATATAACTTAATAACTAGGCCACCAGGGTTTCTAAACAACACAGCATGTTAAATCGGTAAGTAAAGATCAATCTGTAAATATGTGTGGTATGACAAGTAAGACAGCCATGTAGGCTGCACACTTCGGATACTTTACACAGGATAAACTCCAAGCAGATCAAAGATTTAAATGTAAAATATAAAATGAAGCAAGTACTATAAAAAATCAAAGTACACTCTTTTACAGTCTTGAAGTGGAGAAGGCCTTTCTTACTATGATTCAAAATCCTGAAACTGTTACCGGAATGAGGTTCTTGCCTCTCACCGGTCAAGAATGAGCAGGTAAGGCACATAGTTTTCCATACAAGCAAAGCCTTATTGAAGAGGCCTGCAAGCCGAGAGGAGGAGGGCCTAGAGCAAAGCTTACCCTCATCTCACAGAACAAAAAACAGGCCGGAGTTTTTAAAAGTTCTTGGGTGGGAAAAGATTCATGTTTATTCATAGACACAGGCGGGGATGTGTTAACTAACGTGCGCACGCAGCAGCTTTCCAAGATGGCTCCTGTCCTGGAGGCCTCTGGGAGTTGTGGCAGGACTTATAATGTGATGTCACGCCTGCGCAGTCTCCCGCTCTCCGGGTTCGATTCCCCGGCTGGGGCTGTAGCCCCTCACTGCCCCTGGTGGAAGGTCACACAGTGGTCACAGGTGGGTGTTCTGCGCATGTCCCTGGGCCTGGTTTTCTCCAGCTGTTTCTGAAAGGCAACTTTAAAGAAGTTTGTGGGCTATTTTTAGACACCCTGCCCCATTATTCTGGGGAACCGCTTTGTTTCTGTGCCCTGGCCCATTTCTTGTTACTTTGTTTGCAGATTTGGGGGCCCCTCTGCTCTCTGTCTTACTAAGTCTCTAAATTCCACATTCAACCCCCTATTACCTCGCTTATAGTATAGTCTATTTCTCTTTTACTTGTTTCTCCTCTAACCACACCAGTCTCTTCGCTATTTCCCAGACAGGCACCCTCTAATCTCAGGGCCTTTGCTCCCTATCTTAAAGCCATAAAAGAAAAGATTAATAAATTTCACTATAAAAACTACTATGTGGCTATACACACACACATTCGCAGACACACATATGCACAGCCCATGGACAGAATTAAAACACAAATAAAAAATTAGGAAAAAATATTTGCAACTTATACTATAGATGGAGAACTAATACATGGTGAAGAACTCCTAGAAATTCAAGAAAGGAGATGTCCACAGAGCCAATAGGAACCGGGAAAATTATTTGAACAGAGAGTTCACAGAAATGGAAATACAACTGGTCCTTAAATAGAAGATTCTCTTAATTTCACTCACAATAAGAGAAACACAAATCAAAACTACCATGAATCCATTTCTCATCTATCAGACTGGCAAAACGTTACAGTTTGACAACACACTCTGTTGGAGAGACTGTGGAGAAGGCAAAATAGTATAACCCCTGTGGAGAGGAATTTGGAACACCTTCCTAAATTGCGTATTAATTTATCCTTGACTTGGCAGTCTCATTTCTAGAATTCTATTCAATGGATTCACAAGAAAAGTACATTTATTTTAAGTGGCTTTATAATATACACCTTATAGCCACACTCTGACTACAAATGCTCCTTAATGAAATGCATTCTAAGGACAAAAAGGCCTATAGAGGTATTCTAAAACTTCATTCAGTAGTTTTATTTTTAGTTATAATATTACAATGCTATTTTGAAACAGCTTTCAAATACATCACGTAAGTACAAATAGAATAAATCAAATAAGTAGTTTTTTAATGGTCCTTAAAAATCAAGATTTTCGTTATAAGAAGACATATAGTTATGAAATCAAAACCGAAAAAAACCCAAACCCGTTGCCATCGATTCCAACTCATAGCAACCCTACAGGACAGAGCAGAACTGCCCCCGTAGGGTTTCCAAGTAGCATCTGGTGAATCTGAGCTGCCAACCTCTTGGTTAGCAGCTCTGGCACTTAACTACTACGTCACCAGGGTTTCCAAGAAATCAATAAATTAATTATAAACACTTATTTATTAAATGGCTTAGAAGCTAGGACATTCCAGCAGCTAGGAACATCCCCACTAATAAAGCCAGAGCTCCTTGAAAAAATGGCTGATTTCAGCTCTCAAACAGGTTCAATATGTGCCTGAGACATTTTGTTCAGACAAAAAGCAAGAAAGCTTTCAAAGATGTACAAAGTTGTGTATGGGCAAAGGCTGAAGAACAACCAGTGAACAAAGTTGTGACAGTTTGGGCATCAAAAAGAACAATGACTGAAATACTTCCATCTAGGAAATTCCATGAATCTCTAAAAAAAGAGTCAAAAAAATTTTTTTTCAAGGAAAAATTCACTCGTCACCATTTGAAGTGGCTATGAAACCAACTCCTTACCTTGAAAAATGATAATTAAAGGAAAATATTAAGCATTTATCCCACCTTTCTGGAAGGAGCTATATTTCAGAGAATCTGGCTCCAGCGACAAGGCAAAGCTCTATTTTACAGCAGAATGCTGGCTAATAAAGGAGGAAGAGGTGGTAAGGTTAGAAAATGCTTATTCTGTAACTTCTAGTGAAATCACTGATTCGGGCAAGAATTATCAACTGGTGTCATAACAAACAGGTAAGTGGTTCATGTGAGCTCAAGTGACAAGGTATATTCTTATTACTTCCACCTTAGTGCTAAAAAGATTTTACACATAATAATGACTTTTTTTTTAATTAAAAATAAGGGGAAAAAAAGGCACTAGGTTAACTTAAGGAATGTGGACAGACTACAAAGTGCCTGCCAGGAAGTCCTACATATGCATTCATTTGGGGTGGGAAAAACATTTGACCCTAAATGCAAACACAAAGAGGGAGCATGCTTGGCTATGTGACTCACAGTGCCTATGAGTTAAAAATCAGAACCTTTCCTCAGCACAGTAACCACTCTCTCCAATCCCGAGAATATGGGTCCTGCCAGAGAAACACACGGACTTGTCTTTAATCACCCCTCAGATTAAACATGGCAGCCAGTTTTCTAGGGCAGTTGTTACAATGCCCTTCAATATAGGTTAATAGCAGTTTGCCAAAAGTTAGTTTAATAAAAGTAATTCTACTGGGAGCGCATATGATCCAACCCAGGCATACATAATTCTGATGGTCTGGCCTAACCTAGGGAAAGATTTTTGAAAAAAAAAAAATTTTTTTTTTTAGGACCCAATTAGGACCCAAATCACCAGATTTTACTCATAAACGCATGACATATTTGTATTTCCTACGAGGGATTCAATTTGGTATACACAGCTCCCCAATGCTTAGATTCTCAAACTCACCTGACATTAACACCTTTGCAGTAGATTGCTTTTCTTTCTTAGAAACTAAAAATGGAAACAAAAAAAGACCTCCCATGATTTTGCTAAAAATATTCTACTTTTTGTTTTATTCCAGTTAGGTTAGGCAAAAAAAAAAAATTGTTTTTATTCCAAGGACCAACACGGTGACACCTCTAAACCCAACAAAGTGAGCTCATAGAAGAGACAGGCCCTAAAATAGAAAACCAACATCATAATAGCTAAGACGTAGGTAACTTAACAAGTTATATAACAATAGCGCACCCAGGATTTGACATTAAGTGATCTGACTTCAGAGGCCATGATATTAAACACAACATCTACTACTTCCTAATATCACATACGTCTCCTGGAACCATGGATTCTGTCCCCATGTTGTACTTTCTTTGCCACACCTGGCTTGGGGAAGATTTGAAGGCAGAATCTAAACTCGCTTACCATCTTTAGTGACCTATGAATCTGGCACAGGAGACATGCCCATCCAGTACGGTAGGGCCTGCTTCACCACACAGCTTTAGGCTTCATGGGTGGAGCTCTAAGGGATAGATCGAAGATGCCTGAATATTTCATCCATGTGTCAAATCACGTGACAGAGAAACATAAATGAGGATAACACCCCCCCCCCCCCATTTTCCTCTCCAACTACGTATTCTCATTTACCACCTAGTCTTAGTTAAGACAAAATGGTTCTGGGATAGAACTAATTACCGTAACCTCTTTCTCTTTCTGATAACACTCATAAACAGCATTTTTCTTTGATATATACTCTGGGAGATACTTTAGAAAATTATTTTAAGAAACACTCACCATGCAAGAGTTTCTTTTTTGTGGTGAGACAAAAAACAATCAGCAAATTGTGTCAATAACCTATTGTTCCTTGACGAAGAACACTCCAAAGCTAAAACTCTTGACATGACTGGGACTTCTAGCAAGGGTCTGAGCCAAATCCCTTCTTGTCCTAAGCAATGCCATTTTAAATTTCTAAATGAAGCTTCTATCATATAACGCAGCCTGTCGCTTCTATAAAATTTTCCACTGTACCTCTGACCTAGATACAAGCAGTTTCTACAGGAAAATGTGGTTTTGCCACCCTATTCTGCTTCTCCAAAAGTTCTAAGATAAACTTGGCCGATGTAGAGATTATTATTAAAAAAAAAAAAAGATTATTATTACAGGTGTTAAACACGTGACTTTGGTGGTCGGCTGATTCTAAGAAAATGCTCCCTTCACTCCCCCTAAAAACAAAAATTTTTTCTAACCTGTGCCTGAGTCCTTATGAAGCCCAGTATTTTTCCATAATCTTGTCCTAACACCCCCTCTAAGTTCTGTAAATGTCAACCAACCACAAATGTTCTAGCTGTACCATTCTGCTTGTCTTTATAAGTCTTTGTAAATGAACAGTTCTCCAAAGCATTTTGTTCAGATTATTCTGACACTAGGTTTTTCATTTTGCAAAATACCTTTTTTGTCAAAATAAAACCGTTTTAAAATTTAAATGGACTAGAACCCATGAGGGAGCAGGAGAGCAGTGGGATGCAGACCCCAAAGTCTCATAAAAAGACCAGATTTAATGGTCTGACTGAGACTAGAAGCACCCCGTGGTTATGGTCCCCAGACCTTCTGTTAGCCCAAGACAGGAACCATTCCCAAAGCCAACTTTTCAGACAGGGATTGGACTGGACAATGGGATAGAAAATGATACTGATGAAGACTGAGCTTCTTGGATCAAGTAGACCCATGAGACTATGTTGGCATCTCCTGTCTGGAGGGGAGATGAGATGGCAGAGGGGGTCAGAAGCTGGCCTAATGGACAAAGAAAGAGAGAGTGGAGGGAAGGAGTGTGCTGTCTTACTAGGGGGAAAGCAATTGGGAGTATATAGAAAGGTGTATATAAATTTTTGTAGGACTGACTGACTTGATTTGTAAACTTTCAGTTAAAGCACAACAAAAAAAATAAAAATTTAAACAGACTATTGGTTATTTCACTACAACACCTGGTGTCAGAAAACATGGGATCCATAGGCAATTTCCTCTGGCAGCCCCCAGAGAGCCAGAAAAATCAGGCTCTGGACCCAGCTGAGGCAACTGGACTCTACTTTTTCTTCCGACCTGTGGAGACTGTCTGGGTGAGTACCTCTTGCTGAGGCAACTGGACTCTACTTTTTCTTCCGACCTGTGGAGACTGTCTGGGTGAGTACCTCTTGGGTTGAGCTTCTGCCTCTGTCTGAGGCCTCCAAGTTTTATTACTGGCTCACTTTCATTCTGATTGGCTTATTTTCATTATTGTTAATTTACTTTCATTCTTAATTCAGCCTGGATTTGCTTCCCTTTTCTCCCTGTTCTGGTTCTGACAGGGGTAAGTCTACTCTTTGAGTCTTCGTTCACTTGTAAGTCCAGGTCTAGGTTTTCCACTTGCAAATCTGGGTACTGTGATGGTTAAGATTGTGTGTCAACTTGGCTGGGCCATGATTCTCAGTGTTTTGGCAGTTGTATAATGTTGTGATCACTTCCCTGTTAAAATCTGATACGTGATCACCCCCATGATGGACTCTGCTGAGTGGTACTGGCAGGGGCAGGGTCTCTGGTGGCTCATGACCCCCCCCGCCCACCTCCATCTCTCCACCCTCCGTCGTCTACTTCCTTCCTGCTTTTGGCTTGTTCTAGATCCTGAAGCTGGCTCCTGTTCATCTGACTTTTGACTTCCGGGACTTGAGCTAGCAGCTTGCCTGCTGATCTTGAGATTTGCTGATCTTCACAGCCTGCTATAGATCTGCTCTCCGGCCTGCTGGTCTTGGGTTAGCCAGCCCCTGCAGATACATGAACCAGGAGAATCCTCTTTCCTGCCCCACGGACTTGAGACATTACCTAGCCCCTTAAAATCACATAAGCCATTTGCTTGATATAAATCTTGCTTCTCTAGGGAACTCAGCCTAAGACAGGTACCTCTGATCCCAAGACAGAAATCAAGAGTAGTTCTCTGCCCTCTACTGGGACACCATTAGACAAATCTGTCCTTGAGATGTGAGGCTTTGGTGGCAGCAGAATCTCAAATCTTTTGGACTTTAAGGAAGAGCAACCTAAGTCGAATATTTGTTTTTTCTAGGCTAATCTGATTTTACTATGCACATTTGTTTAACAGGGAAATAGGTAACAACAAATTCAAAAGTGGAGGATACCCCTGGGGGACCCCCACATACAACAGTAAAATTGCCTTCCTAAATGATACACTGTTGAAGTTTAATAAACTAGTAAAAATTAAAATCTCAAGATCCTGTCACTTCTCTTTCTGTCTCCTTTGCTTTCAACTCACTATCTACACATCGTGCCGAGTTTTCAGCTGCTGAACCTTCAGAAGCTGTGCCTTCAAGACTAGAATTTGAGATTTTCAAAACCAGGATTTGAGGTTTCAGAAGCTGAGCCTTTAGAACGAACGTCTATGTTCAGAGCTAGTATGGCTGCTAATCTATTTTATTTTGAAAATGCACAGAAGTTTTTCTTTTAACTTCTGCTTCTCTAGCCAAAAATGGCTGGGAAGTTACTTTCAATTTTCTAAGTGCACAAAGATCTTTTCGCGTATCTTCCAAGTTTCTTCTGCTGGCAAAATAAATTAGTTTCAAAAGAATGAAACCATGTATCATATGGCTGTTACGGAGGAATTTCAGATTCTTTAAGCCACAAACCAACAAGCCCTGGCAGAATCTGCTAATAATTTTATTAGACTTTAGAAGACCAAAATTTCAACCTATTTTTAACATCCTAAATAAATAAGCCTACACATCCCCCCTTCTTAAGACACTGGTTTGGGATCATATTCAAATACTATAAGCTAAATATATTGAAGTATTCACAGTCTCAGTAATCACTTTAAAGAAACTGGGTTCCCCATGTTTGTCTTACGTGATGTTGAATATAAACTTTTATGTGCTTTTTTTCTATTTCTCTTTTTCAAGTTTCCTGTCTTGTTTTGCTGATTTTATCTTCTACACAGTTAAAATTTAGCTGTTTTGAAGAAAAAGGAAATCATAGCTCTTCTCGAATTAAAATTTTAAATAATGTATTCTGGATGTTTGTATAGATTAAGAAGAATTAGAAAGTAGTATCTGTTTTCAGGACTTTTCTTAAAAAGATATCAGAGAAAATGGCAACCTCCAAATGTTTCAAACAGTTTCTTTTGTAGTTTGCAGCATTGCCTGAAGTTTTTCTTAACAATATATGTGATTTGTGTGGTTTTTCTGTTTGATTGTTTTATACGTAAGTTTTGTCTTATCATAGCCAAAAACTTCCAATACCATGAATCAGTCTATTTTTCTCACCTCCAGATGGCATTATTCTAATTAGTTTAAGAAATAGGTGCTTATACAAATTAAATAACAGTCTTAATTCAGTTTGTAGCCTAACAAGTTTTTATGTCAACCTTAAAAGCCAAACTTTTCTAAATAGTTTAAGCTAGATATTATATAAAGTGGGTTTTATCAAAAGGAAGGGAGTAATTTTTATTACTGAGAAGAAAAAAGACCAAACTGCTTACCAAAAAAATAAGATAATAAAGGTCTGAATAGAAAATATAGACTACTTAAATTTACTTCAATAATAATTATGATTTATAAGGTTTTTTTAAGCTTGAATTAATTTCTAAGGCTTTTATGTAACTTGTAACCTTTATGTAACTAGTCTTGAAATTAAGTTAATAGACATTCGTTATGATGAATGTTTATAAACTCTCACTTTTTATGCCACAGAAATAGATTTACATATATATGACTAATAATATATCCATTTTTATCACTTAAAAAGATACACTATTAAGAATATATAATAGAGATAAGAAATTTAAAAGGTTCATTGAAAAGGAATTTATTTAATATGTCAAAATTGTCATTTACTGCAACTTTAATGAATTAATTTATCAAAAAACTGTTAGGAGCCTTAATGTCAAATAATCAAGAGTTGAGTTTCTCATTGTTAAGCAAATATTTCTCAACAACCTATGATAAACCCTTAACAACTCTAAAATTTCATAAGCAAAAAGTTTAATAAGTTTAATTAAATAAGTTTTCATTTCTATTGGTCATTAAGATTTCATCGAAAGCCACAAAAGATTTGTTTCTGTTTTATAAAGAAACAAGTGCTAAAACATTTTTAATTAAGACGTTATATGAAATTTGTTACCTAATTTTAATTATTAACTTGGTCTTATAGTTTAACTGGGGAATTAACATCATTATCCAAAATTATTTTTTATTACTCTTCAAATGTATGAGCACCTGGTAATAGAGCGTTGTGTTTTTGGACTATGAGTTATATCTAAACCTCTTTAACAAACAGCGGTAATCATTATGTCTAAAGGTATTTTCTTCTGTTTTTTTTTTTTTTTAATTTTACATTGCTTCTATAATTCTTTTAAAAAACATTGTCAAAAGCTAACTGTGAATATTTTAAGCTGTCTTCTATAAACAGATTTTACTTCACTACTTAAGGAAATTATTTCAATGAAATATTAATATTTTAAGTTTAACAAATTCAATGAAACTAGACTGTATCAGACTTATACAAAGAATTATAATATTTCAAATACATATATCATTGTACTAAATCGAGATTTTAAAAACTAACAAAAATTTCGGAATACTATTGATTCAGGACTATATAAACCCAAGTTACATGGAACGGGGTAAACTTAAAGGTACGCTATAAAGTTTACATAAAAGCATTACTAATACTCAACGTTCTATTATGTTAACCACAGAATCTCATAAATTAGAAGAAAATGTATTCCTGAAATAATGAATTAATGAATGATAAAGTTCTTCAAAACTGAATACGCCTCGACATCCTTACTGCTGCACAAAAAGCACCTATGTGGTTACCAAAACTGACTGCTGATGCCGACTCTTAACAATCCTGTCGCTTCCGTAACAGATTTTATAATTACTTTTCCTTTTAAAGTTCATTGCCGCTACTTTACAATCTTTCTCATTATTTCTATTATTATAAACGCTAAAACAGCCATGCTTAATTTTACTTTTATAAAGTATCCTTCACAGGTCAAAGAGGTATTTGACACTCAAAAGCCAACTATATCTAAATTACCTTTTACTTAGGCTAGAGACTATGCTTATTGAAAAAGGTCAAATTTTTCTGGACTTGCCAGGATGCTAAAGGAGTAAAACTAAAATTTAAATGCCAGACTAACCAAGAGCAGACAATCTTAGGAAAAAACAGCTGAACCTAAGGATAAGAAGCCAGGAGCTGGGTAGACTGTTTTCATTTCCAAGATTCTAGGACTAGGCCTGGATCTAAATTTACTAATCTGGAATCAGTGAACCGTGTTTTATTATTTTCTTTAAAAAAAAATTTTTTTTTTAATTTCTTCTTTAGATATAAAACTTCATTGTTATTTTAATATTAGTTACTCTGCTATATTATTATCATACAATTCCCTACTTTACCATATAAATAATAATAATCTAAATTGTAATATCTGTTCTCTAAAAACAATTCCATTATAACAATTAGTAATAATTCTTTTTGTCTTTAAAATTACTTGTTTAATCAATTAGAACGACAAAGAATTACAATTGGTATCTTTGCAATTTGCTTTGTACTTATAATCATTCTTTTATTGCCTCATTGCATTGTTACGATATTATCCCTTATTCTTTATTCTAGTATCTTTACTACTTTCTATTTAAATACCAGTTTTATACGCTTTACAGAAGTTAACTTATTTTACTAATAGGACTATAATCAATTTACGTGGCTAACTGAGCTTAACTTTGCTTTAACAAACTTTATTATTACTTGTTCATCATATAGACAATGGACATCTTTGTACTTTACATTTTTTTCATTCTCTTTTTGATTGTAATATTGTCTGAAGCCAAAACCCACTGCTGTTGAGTCAATTCCAACTCATAGCGACCCTATAGGACAGGGTAGAACTATCAAGAGCTTCCGAGGAGCTCCTGGTGGATTCAAACTGCCGACCTCTTGGTTAGCAGCCATAGCACTTAACCACTATGCCAGCAGGGTTTCCAAATATTGTCTCAAGTTAGCATTATTTCTTACTTTAATATTTTACTTTTTTCCTTGTGAGCCTAAACCTCTTGTTTTTAATTCAAGTTACTGAAGTTATTTCTCTATGCCTAATACTTATTACATTTAAAATAGTTTTCTTTAATCAGTTAGAATTTATCACTCGGTAATGTTTACATAAATAGATAAGATTTTACTTTATTACATCATACTATCCTAGTCTATTTATTTTCTTAATAATAGTACTTAACTGCTTCTAAAGTAATTTCATTCTAAAATTATTGCTTAATTATCCAGAATAAGACTTGTTCATTCTATTATACTTATCTACAACATAAGTAAACATAAAAGCCAGTATCATTGCTATTTGTATAGTTTCAACGATAACACCTTTAACCACACAGAAAGACAATGCTTTTGTAAAAACAGCCCAATCAATAGCCAATGGCACCAATTCGGCTCGATATTACATCTGCCATCCCTCTCCAGTCACAGTAAATAGCTTTTTAGACCCATTAGCTTCTCTAGTACAAAACAAGCCACATTCCCCTAATATTTTTAAATAATATCCAAAAGGCATTAACTTTTAACTAACTCTGTAACTAACTAAAAACCAGTTAGCTTTATTGCTTATTGTCATTATAAAATATTTACACAAAAGAATTTGGCCTCACACCTTGGTTGGGAGTCTTCAGTACATCAAGTTGTTCCTTTCGCTTCGGCCTTGTCCTATTCACGTCCCCATAACAACAAGATAACTGAAGCAGAGTATTTAAACAATAGCATGGTGAAAAATATGGCTAGGTAATGCCCAGCCACCCTTCGCCTTGCAGATAACAAACTGATTCAATGACTGACAAAACTGCCTGCGGTGCTGCCAACTATCCATCCAATAACATCGAGCCTTGTGATTTGTCTGATCATGTCCAGGGTCTTAAATGACTTATTTAACCCTTTTAAACCCTTGCAGAAGACGAGTTACTCCTTTCTGAGCAACACAAGACCAGCTCACCCTGAATATGAGGACCTACAAACAGCAAGGCACAATCTTGACCCAAAGACAAAACCCATGCAGAAGAAAAGTACTCTTAAGTGTGATCATCAAATTCCCAAAGGAATTCTTTATCAAAAGGGAGAAGTGAGGAAAAGCATTACAAAGCTGAAACTCTTGACATGACTGGGACTTCTAGCTAGGCTCTGAGCCAAATCCCTTCTTGTCCTATGCAACTCCATTTTAAATTTCTAAGTGTAACTTCTGTCATATAACGTAGCCTGTCACTTCTGTAAAATTTTCCACTGTACCTCTGATCTAGATCCAAGCAGTTTCTACAGAAAAATGTGGTTTTGCCCATCCTATTCTGCTTGTCCAAAAGTTCTAAGAAGATGAATTTGTGGTAAGAAACGGCCAATATAAAGATAAGATTATTACAGGTGTTAAACATGTAACTTCAATGGTTGGCCGATTCTCAGAAAATGATCCCTTCACTCCCCCGCAAAAAAATGTTCTTCTAACCTATGCCTGAGTCCTTACGAAGCCTGGCACTTTTCCATAACCTTGTCCTAACACCTCCTCTAAGCTCTGTAAATGTCAACCAATCACAAACATTCTAGCTGTACCATTCTGCTTGTCTTTATAAGCCCTTGTAAATGAACAACTCTCCAAAGCACTTTGTTCAGATTATTCTGACACTGTGTTTTCCATTTTGCAAAACACCTTTTTCACCATAATAAAACTCTGTTTTAAAATTTAAACAGACTATTGGTTATTTCACTACAATATCCTAAGTAAGACATTTGTGCACTGCTGCCAAATGACAAATTGTACATATTCTGAGATGGGCCGAAAATATGCAATGTAAAACATGTAAAATTTGTGCAAATGTCTCTGCCCAGAAATTTTTCTTTTTATTCTAATAATAAAAGCTCAATGGTTGACTTTGCTCAAATAAAGTTACAGACTTATAATTTAATTTCATTACAGTCCTCGTTTCTGCTCAAGATGTTAAAAGAATGAGGGTGAGGGATCTGAACAATTCCCTGCCCTTTGAAGCATCCCCCGTGAAAAGCTTGGCTGTGGTTTGTAATACTATCTTCAGTATGAACAGGTCATATGTGAATGCTGCCTAGCCTTATCTTGGGTAGAGAATAAAGACAACTGTGAAATGACACCTTGAAGGGTCTCTGCCTCAGGGAATCTGAAGCTTCCAGCTTTATGTGTTTATGAAAAATCACAGTAAGGACTTCTCCAGATAAGGAACTCATCCTGACATCTAAAACATTATTATAATCGAGGACAATTTCACTGATCAGGAACGCCCACACATCACTAGTCTAAGATTACAGTAAAATTGATGGAAGTAAAATCCTTTTATTCTTTTGAGGGGACAAAAAAAAAAAAAAAAGAAGAACCTAACCTGTACTACCAAAGTAGAGCGCAACAAACAGGTAACTTTTGAATCAGTATTTTAGTGGGTGGTAGAGGTGAGACAGTTTTCTCTAGCTTCGTGAGGCCCTTCTACTTTGATCAACCATGAAATTTATTAAAAGATTCTGCCACAATCCATATCAAAACAGTGTAGTTTTTCTGTGATCCACTTTATTGTCAAATGTAGCTGCTGTGAGAGCAGCCCTCCAGGGTATCAATGGCTGCCCAAAATGACGATCAAAAAAATGACAGATGCAGCATAACTGCCCAAACAAGGAAGTTCTGGCAAAGAAATCAACATGACAGAAAACTAATATGGTTGCTTTACACAAAGAGAAACTGTTGACTTAGGAATAATTTCACCTTCTCACAATTCTCACGTTTCCTATCAATTACTTGCTTTTGTCACCTAAGCAACTGTTCAATCAAGGGTGGGCATGAAAATAAAAGCAATTATTAAGAAATCAAATTCTATTACAAGAGTCAAAACAGAAAGATGCCTCTGAAATTCATGAGCTCACAGCATTTCCATTTTTTTTTTTATTAATGGTCTAATGTGTATGGGTAGTATATGCTGTATTTTTTTTCCAGAAGATTCTATATGAATGTATGTGGTTTAGTATTTCAAAAATGGTACACAGTTGTTTGAAACAGGAGGCTGAACAAAACATCAAGTCCTATCCAACATTAGAGTCAGATAATAGCTGACATTAGACTACATGAAAAGCTATGAAAGAATGGGAGAATGGAAGGCTATGGAGGAAGGATGGAGGGAAGAAACCCATGTATAAATGTCCTCACCTCCCCTACTCCTCACTAGTCACTCTGCAGGAAAGCCAACAAGATTAATGAGATGATTTCTAAGAAGTGCTTTGAACTCTTTAGAAGAAAGGTGCTATACAAATGAAAGGTATTAGTTTTCTTATTATTCTAAAAGGCATTTTCATTCACTTCAGGATGAAACATAATGCATCAAGCCTGCTTACTTTTAACAATGAAAATTAATCAAATCAGAAGTCTTTTTAGAATTTACATCACACAAACACCAATTCCCCATTCACCATCTCTAATGCTTGTGTTATAATTCTTTAAAAAAGTGCCTAGAGTCATGATTTCTTGCCCAACTAATTTAACATAAATGTAATTACAGGTATACAATAGATATTTCTGACTTTTATTAGAATTACGCCCTCATCATCAAGCCTATCATCCACGAACATTTATTCACTATCTACCCTGAGTACCACAAAGAAGTATGAAATGTAGTCCCTGACCTCAAGAAGCCTGCTGGTGTAGGGAGGTGACATATGCATAAAACATAAAAACTAACGCTGTGGCTGGGGGTGGGTGTCAGGGGTTCTCCACAAAAAAATTTTCCCCAAAGTCTAGTCTTTCCTTGTTAAAGTTGCAAACTGTTTTCTGAGATGTAATTACGCTCAAAGGGAATGTTCCTGAAAGGAACAGCACATATTCCTGCCCTCATGAGTCAAGAACACTATCATTTATCCCTAGGACTAGGAGTCATCATCGTGACCTCAAATGACTCAAGTGTATCGTAACGCTGTCCTTGCCCTTGGTGGCGCCTCTAAAATGACGTGCAGGATGCTTTCATCTTAAACAAAGGAACGGTCAAAGTGTTTGGATTTGATTAAATTACACTGGTTCTTTTAAAATCAGCAAGTTGTCACTTATCCCTGTTATCACGGGTCTGGCTCCTCGAAGCTCCTATCCCACTTCTAATTTCCTTTTTCTAATCTTCTGTGGGCTGTGGAAACTAAAACACCCTTCTTAGATGTGCACACAGAAAAGCCTCTCATATTAGTAAAAGTTCCTAAAACATCCCAAATATTTTCTAGCCTTTCTTTGACTTTTGACCTATACTCAAAAGGACTTGCTCTTTTAAAGTGCTCAGCAATTTTCCAGCTAGTTGAAACTGTCAAATGAATATGTATCTCATTTCTCTATTCCCAAATGCCTCGTTTAAAAGAGTAACAGGATATAAAAGTGGGGAAAATAACAAGTACTAGAGAAAAAAAGGTTAAATCTACTTAGAAATTTCAAGTTGCTTTTACTATGAATCCAGGCAGAACTGAACTGATCAATGCCTACACGCATTATGGTAAACTGCTTTCAAGATAAACAGAAAACACAAATAAAGAATTACAATAAAAAATAGGTGCAGGTTGGCTTCAAAGTAACAAAAATCAGTTTGGTCTAAGATTTCTCCAAAACTCTAGAATTTGAAAAAAAACTTAGAGGAACACCTTTTAACAAAAAGATCATGAAGGCTACAGATAATTGAAAATACACAAAAGCTATTGCCATCCCAGGGATGATATCTCCATTCAGCCCAGAAATAAATCAAAATGACAATGAGGAATGCAGGAACCAATGGTCAGATGCACCGGTGGGAAGCAATGAAGATCGCAGTAAGCGCTGAGGTTAATCTAAACATAGTCTGGATGCAGATGTTGTTGTTGGCTGCCATCAAGTTGCTTCCAACTCACGGTGGTCCCAAGTGAGCAGGATACAACTTCTCCAAAGGGTTTTCAAGGCTGTGACTTTTCAGAAGGAGATCACCAGGCCTTACTAAGGCATCTCTGGGTGGGTTTGAACCACCAAACCTTTGGTGAGTAATCCAGCACTTAACCATTTGTGCCACCCAGAGAATCCTAGATGCAGATAGGAACACAGAAAGAAATCAACCCTCTCATCAGGGCCACAAAAGCTGAACCCTGATAGAATGGGAGAAAAATGCAGAAGAGAACTCAAATTCTTAAAGTCCAGACTTACTGGACCAGTCGAGACTAGAAGACTCCCTGGGATTACTGCCCTGAGATACTCTTTAAACCGTGAACTGAAACTAACCCCCTGAGGTCACTTTCTAGTGAAAAAACAGATTAGCACACAAAAATAAAAGATATTATCTACGGCACTGGGGTTTGGGGTATGAGTACAGTGCTCCGTTCTCCTTTAAAAAAACATCTATATGAGACCAAAAGGTCAATAATTACTCCACAGCAAAGATGAAAAGATTAGGGGGCAGGGAAACTAGAGTACTGGAAATGGAACAATCAGAACACAATTAAAGAGACATATTAACGTAGACACATTGTGAAAAATGTAACTAATGTCACTGAACAATTTGTGTACAAATTGTCAAACGGAAACCTAATTTGCTGTGTAAACTTTCACTGAGAACACAATAAAATATTAATACAAAAAAAGACCTTGAAAAATACACAATATAGTAATAAATCAATAATATGTGATTAAAACCCCAACACATAAATACTTTAAAAACAAATATCCTCCTATATAGTTACTGGAATAGTAAAGAAAATAATGCTATAGTGACAAACTTTCAGAAAATAATAACATAAATATTACATACCAAAATGCATTGGATACTGCCAAATGTATGCTCAAAGGAAAATACATGTTAACTAATTTCATTTTTAAACAAAAAGCACAAAAGTAAATAAAATTTTTAAAAAATAGAAGAAACAAAGAATAAGAAAATAAGACATAAGCAGAAAGTTATGCTTTAGGAATAAGAGATACATGTACAACATAAAGATAAGGACACATAAATAAAAGGCAGACCTCTACTAAAGAGAAAACGTAAATTCACAAAATTAATAATCACAAAGACAGAGAACACATTTTAAAGATAACTACAATTTTTCTGCATCCTTTGAGTAGCGGTTTTCGAAACTTTTTTCTTCTTTAACCCACTTAGAATAAAAAACCCTGAAGTTCGAGAAACTCACTGGTTCCACTTTCCCGTGGAAAAAATAACTCAATGAGTAGAAACAAAATCATGTTAAACACTTAAACACATACATTTTACCCATCACTGCACGTGAAAAGATTAACAACACATAGCAAATTATATTGATCACAATGAAGACAAATGAAAGGTAATTTATAATTTACATGTAAGAATATCACTGATTGAAAACCATGACCAACTCAGGATCATACTGAAGTAGCAGAGACTGACAGCAGAGATTGTCCTGAAAATTACAGTCAGATATCTTAATGCAACACTGAACTAATACTTAATATTTTCCAGTAATTCAAAATTTAACCTTATAGATAGCAAATTTTAGTGACCTGAATTATAACAAGTAGCTGTTAGGTATAAAAACAAAAGCTCTCAGAATTGTACACCATCTGATCCTAAAAACAACATGAATTTTCAAATAAGTTTCTGGCCCACTAGGAAAGCCAAAGTTTGTATTTGAGAATCACCACCCAAAAGCCGTAGTCTTCAAACTTGAAGTTTTCTAAGGGCTAGAACTTCCAGGGATGTTACACATGGGTAGTTTTAAGGCAACCAATTTCTAAATCTTGAATTTTCAAAAACAGATCTGTCTGAAAACGTGTTTGGAATCCCTCTCTTACTCTCTCTCTCACACACCCCTCTCATGTTTCTGTCCCTCCTTTTTCACAACTGCTGTTCTTCCATCTTAAAATACAAAGACATACCTGTTATCCATCCTGAATTTTCTACGGTGCACTCAAGATGCCAAACCAAGAGAAATTTTGGAATATTTCATTTAAGCCTAAGTCTCCTTAACCAAGGCGTATGATAGGATTTCTTGTCTTTCCATGTCTTATACATATTTCTGCTAAGGCGAAAATCTGGTGATAGAATCTGGGCATTTTCACCTGTTTTAGGATGCTCTGAGTTCAGATATGTCAGAGTCCCTTGAGAGCAAAGCAAACAGAAAGGACAATAAGGCATACTGAAAATAAAAAAAATAAAATGAAATAAATCCATTGCCACTGAGTAGATTCCGACTCATAGCAACCCTATAAGACAAAGAAGAACTGTCCCATAGGGTTTCCAAGGAGTGGCTGGTGGATTTGAACTGCTGATCTTTTGGTTAGCAGCCAAGCTCTTAACCACCATGTCACCAGGGCTCCAGACAGAAGATTAAAATACAAAAAAAGTTGACATCAAGTCAATTCCGACTCACAGCGACCCTACAGGACAGAGTAGAACTGCTCCATAGGGTTTCCACAGAGCATCTGGTGGACTGAAACTGCTGACCTTTTGGTTAGCAGCCAAACTCTTAACCACTTACGCCAGCTGGGCTCCATATTGAAGATGCTTGTAGCCGTCAAGTCAATTCTGACTCAGCAACCCTATAGGACAGAGTAGAACTGCCCCATAGAGTTTCCACGGAGCACCTGGTGCATTCAAACTGCCAACCTTTTGGTTAGCAGCCTAGCTCTTCATCACTATGCCAACAGGGTTTCCATATTAAAGACAGAGGTTCCTTATTTCATGTCAGCAAATACACCGGAAGGTACTGAACCTACCTCTCCCCACCTAACTATCTTAGAATTAGAAGACAAAAATGTCATGATGTCAGAGCAACAGAATTACCATATCTGTCTGAACTAAAGACTGAAGTCAGGCTTTTTTAAACAAGAAGCCAAGTTTTTCAACTTCCTGGCAATAACTGAGTCTACAGCTTCATGGTTTCACACATACACTATAAAGAGACACGAAAATACATTTAAAGCCCCTGATACGAAGAAACTTCTCAACCTTTCCAGCATATATGGAATTTAACAAGGTGTCTTGAAATAAAAAAACAATAAGTATGATTAACAGCCTTCTGATACGTTGAAATAAAGCCTTTTTTGGTAAGCTTCCCAGAAACTGAGAACGTGTATGATTCTAATGACTAGGTAACAAAGCCTTTTGGAAAGTCAGGTGGTTTCCAATTATCGGCTTTTAACAAAATTGAAGGAGGATTAAATCTCAGCTGCCAGCGCGAAGATCATTAAAAATAATTTCTGATGACAGATCACCATGTGACTTTCAGCTTATTATATAAAAACATTTCAAAGAATTGAGAGACATTGCTAAAGCAACCCCCCCCCCCCATGGCCCCGTTCCCCATCAACTCATCTATGCAGAAAGGCTCGCAGGGGACTGTGCACCTCTCATCAATGACCCTGTGAACAGTCATCCATGGGGATACGATCTAATTGGGGCAAAGCCTCACATGTTTTGTTAAATGACACATTTCTAATAACACTTATGTTAATAATGAGTGACCAAAATGCATAATACTTATGTTGTGTTGATAAAGTGTACACCACTGAAAAATTATAAAAACTCACTCGGGAAGAAATCTTCTTAATAATTACAGCATCATGGTTTTAGAAGCTATTGTTTGATTATGCTTAAATTTGTCTGCATGGTTTTATTGCAAGGAATTATGATAAGATGATCAAGGAAAAAGTCCTAAGCATAAAAATATATTAAGAAAAAATTTTGTAGAGAAACTTGAATGCATACACAAGTTAAAAACGAAAAGAGAATGATATAAAATTTCTGAACAGTTAAAAAGAGACTTTTTGTGCATTTTCACATGGATGATTCTTGTTTCTGTTGTTAGCCGCTGTCGAGTTGATTCCAGCTCATGGTGACCCGGTGTGTGCAGAGCAGAAATGCTCCATAGGGATTTCACGGCTGTGGCCTTTCAGAAGCAGCTCACCAGGCACCTCTGGGTGAGTTCAAACCAACAACCTTTCAGCTAGTAGACAAACGCTTAAACATTCGTGCTACTCAGGGACTCCCCAAAGGGATGATGGCAGATATCAAATTCCTGTGGTTTCGGAATTCACTGGATGCATTTCAAAGAATGACATAAATTTTATTTTAAAATTTCAGTGTTTAAAATCCACCAGAAATTCCATCCTGTGCAGCTGTTACATGTGTGACAAAACATAGCTGTAAGTGACAAATGTGCAAGTGGGTGCACAGTTTTGCAAAATTCTTTTAGCGGATATGCAAGTAGTTTGAAGGCCGCTGCCCTCTAGCACCTAGCATGGTTGCTATGTTAACCACGGCAGGCACGTATTCCAAGCGCCAGACTCCATTACGGGGAGGGAGGAGAACACCCTGGCAGCTACTGTTAAGTTTTTCTTCAAATAGATTAAACTCTAAATTCTTTTTTTTTTTTTAACTCTCTCATACCTGTATCCCAACTGCCTACCACAATGGCACACAACAGCCACACAGAAGGTGCTGGCTTATAAAATGTCATTTGCCAAGGGTTTGAGATTAATTCCTTGCTCTCTGAGAACCTGTTCAAGCCGAATATTTATCAGACACAGGAGATCAGATGGGCTGAACTTTAGACTATATACAGAGAGGCCAGGAGTTGAGTTTCTAACCACCATGAATTCTGGAAATGACCTTTGGTAAATCATTTAACTGCCAGATGCTTAATGCAGGTCTCCATCTATTTGAAAATAAACATAGAAGAGATATCGCAAAAGAGGCCTCGAGAGGATCAATACGTGCCTGGAAGAGCACTTTCAACTCCTAGAAGAAAGAAACGCTTAACACCGGACAAGGGAGGATTTCAAGTATTCATTTATTCTAGTATATTCTTGGTTTTCAGATAAACCCAGAGCCTGATTCCACACAGCGCTGGAGGTTACACTGGTATTTAACTATAATGAATGAGAATTCAAGAGTGTTTTAATAAAAAAAAGATATTTTCCTAACGCAGTTTAGGTCCACAGTCTCTTGCATCCTCAGAGGCAGTAAGACCACCTCAGCGTATCTTGCTGCACTCACCCTCCACTAGGCAAGCCTTTCACACCTCTCTCAAGTAAGTGTGCCCCCCACTATTTTAATTTTAAATTCATCTTAACAAGTTATTTTAAAACCTATATCTGTATTTATACACATTCCTATGGACATACACGCAGGCATATGCAGTCTCTACATGGATTCTCTTAAATAATAACAGAGAGTGAAAGAAAAAAAAATCACTTTTAAACCTTCCAGCCAGAACCCCACATGTACACTTGAATATGTACACATTGTTGTTGTTATATGTGCATGTGGTTGTTGTCATATGTGCACGCTGTTGTTGTTATGTGTGCAAGTTGCCTGTTGTTGTTACATACTGTCAAGTCAATCCCAACTCTTTGTTGTTGTTGTTGTTGTTAAGTGCCACTGAATGGGTTCTGACTCATAGCGACTCCGTGTACAACAGAACGAAACACTGTCCGGTCCCGCACCATCCTCACAATCGTTGCCATGCTTGAGCCCATCTTTGCAGCCAACGTGTCAATCCATCTCGTTGAGGGTCTTCCTCTTTTTCGCTGACGCTCTACTTTACCAACCATGATGTCCTTCTCAAAGGACCGGAACTTCATAACAACGTGTCCAAAGTAGGTCAGACCACGTCTTGCCATCCTTCCTTCTAAAGAGCATGTACTTCTTCCAAGACAGATTTGTTCATTCTTCTGGCAGTCCATGGTATATTCAATATTCTTCATCAACATAATAATTAAAATACACAAATTCTTCTTTGGTCTTCCTTATTCATTGTCCAGCTTTTGCATGCATATGAGGCAACTGAAAGAGCCATGGCTTGGGTCAGGTACACCTTAGTACTCAAGGAGACAACTTTGCTTTTTAACATGCTGAACAGATCTTTTGCAGTGGATTTACTCAATGTGGTATGTCATTTGATTTCCTGACTACTGCTTTCATGGGCACAGATTGTGGATCCAAGTAAAATGAAATCCTGGAGAACTTCAATATTTTCTCGGTTTATCATGATATTGCTTATTCATCCAGTTGTGAGGATTTTTGTTTTCTCTGTGGTGACGTGAAATCCATACTGAAGGCTATAGTCTTTTATCTTCATCAATAAGTGCTTCAAGTCCTCTTCACTTTCAGCAAGCAAGCTTGTGTCATCTGCATATCACAGGTTGTCAATGAGTCTTCAACCAATCCTGATGCCATTTTCTTCTTCATAGAGTCCAGCTTCTCTGATTATTTGCTCAGCATACAGACTGAACAAGTACGGTGAAATGATACAACCCTGACACACATCTTTCCTGATTTTAAGCCACACAGTATGCCCTTATTCTATTAGAGCAATTGCTTCTTGGTCTATGTACAGGCTCCCCATGAGCACAGTTAAGTGATATGGAATTCCCATTCTTCCCAATGTTATCCATAATTTGTCATGACTCACACAGTAAAATGCCTTTGCATAGTCAATAAAACACAGGTAAACATCTTTCTGGTATTCTCTGCTTTCAGCCATAGAGACCCTGTATGAGACAGCAGAACTGCCCCATAGGGTTTCCTAGGCTGTAATCTTTACAGGAACAGATTGTCAGGTCTTTCCTGCCACAGAGTCATAATCACACCACAGATTAAGACTAAGCTGTACCTGGCCAAGGCTGAAGAATGCAGTTCTACATCTTCTCTCACTTAAAAATGCTTAGTGAGTAGACAATTAAATCATTCCTACTTTGCTTCTCTTGGTTTTCTTTTGCTCTTGAACTTAAGAAATTTGAGTGGAAGCAGAGTGATGGAAACTTACCAAGATCCAAGCTTCTGTCTGTTTTTTTGCCATATGTCCAGTGTCTAAGACCCTACCTCGCATAGTGTGTTGTTAGTTGCTGTCAAGTTGGCTATGACTCATGGCGACCCTGTGTACAACAGAATGAAACACTATCCAGGACTGCGCCATCTTCACAATTTTTGGTATGACTGAGTCCACTGTTGCGGCCACTGTGTATTTTGAGTTCCTTCCAACGTAGGCGACTCATCTTCCAACACTGTATCAGGTTAGTAGTCCGTTGTGATCCATAAGGTTTTCACTGGCTTACTTTCAGAAGTAGATCATCAGGCCATCCTCCCTAATTTGTCTTAATGTGGAAGCTCCATTGAAACTTGTCCACCATGGGAGACCCTGCTGCTATCTGAAACACCGATGGCATAACTTCCAGCATTGTAGCAACACACAAGCCACCACAATACGACAATCTGGCAGATGGGTAGTGAGACACACAGTAGTCACACAAAAATGACTTGTTCAGCAGATGGTATAACATGAAACAAACATAAAGGGCAATGTCTCATCACCACACAGTTTAGAAGTATAGAGCAGGAAAGTAATAGTGAATTCTCTTTGCCTTATTTATATTAAAATTATCATAATGAGCCAAAGATGACCAAACACAGATGAGGGTTTGAATGAGAACCTATAGGTGAGATTAATTTCAAAGAAAAAGAAGAATTGACATGGTTTCCTATTCCATGCAAGGGTATGTAAACACACCATCTTCACTCTGTTTCTCATTCATCCTCCCTCACCCCTCCTCAGTTCTCATATCCACCAATGACAAAAAGAGAAAACTGGAGACAAGAAGAGGAGAATCAAACAGAAAGGAGAGCAGGAACGACAACGGATTGAGAAGCACACTCCCACATAATTTTTTGAGAGGAGAGAGCTGATCACAAAGACTTCTGGCTCCCTCTCAAACACCAATGTGGTACCCACTCTGGAACGTTTCCCCTTCCGTGAGTTTACGAAATGAAAGAAGTGACCAAAAAGAACCCGGCTACCACCACTGACTGCTCTGACAGGGATCACAACAGAAAGTCCCGGACAGAGCTGGAGAAAAATGTAGAACACAATTCTAACTCACAAAAAAACACCAAGCTTACTGGCCTGACAGAGACTGGAGAAACCCCGAGAGTATGCCCCCCCCCGACACCCTTTTAGCTCAGTAATGAAGTCACTCCTGAGGTTCACCCTTCAGCCAAAGATTAGACAGGCCCATAAAACAAAACGAGACTAAAGGGGCGCATCAGCCCATGGGCCAGGACTGGAAGGCAGGAGAGGACAGGAAAGCTGGTAACAGGGAACCCAGGGTCGAGAAGGGAGAGTGTTGACATATCACGGGGTTGGTAACCAACGTCGCAAAACAACATGAGTACTAACTGTTTAATGAGAAGATAGTTTGTTCTGTAAACCTTCATCTAAAGTACAATAAAAAAAAAAATCGTGTACTACGTATTGCAATTTTAGAAAGCAAAAGGTAAAGCTGTAAATTTGAGAGAAAAAAACAGTAAGCAAGTTTTAAAAGACTAAAATACATACATATATATATATAAAATCTGCAAATAACTAATCAAGACAGCATTATATGAAACTTTGTACGTATTGTTGAGTATAATGACATTTATTTTTATGTTAATAAAAGTTATATATAATTATATAGAAATTCTGAAAACTTCAGATAAGCATAAAAAATTACCTTTGGTCCCACTATCCAGAAGCAACTACTATGAATATCTGGGATATAACAATAAATATTTATTGAACAAATATACTGAATAAAATCTGATGTCTTAGATGAGAGCCAGCTTCTTACAGTGAATACAGTCTCACACCCTGTCCTTCCACACCGCTACATCCTGAGAACAGACCTACCCGTCTCATTCGATTAGGACGTTTTTAATGATAGTGTCATATTCCATTGAAGAGATGTAATATAACTTATTTACCTTCCCCACTGTGGACTTTATATCTATTCTATAAGTAGTTTAGTGTGTTATATATTCATAGATAGATGACAATTTTAATGATTTCCACTAAGTAGGATTTTCCCACTCTGACTAATTTTCTAAAGTTCATGACCGGCTCTGTTGTTTTTTTCAAAAGCCGGGTTACAGCTCCCTGGAAAAGAGCAGTAATAAATGTCTTTCTTTGCTATTTTCACCCAGCTACCTAGCAGTGAAGACTTCCCCTGAACAGAATGCAAATGCTTCCCCACCATCAAAAAAAAGTACAACTTTGTATTGAAAAGTACTATCAATGTTGGCAACAAAGGGTAGCATTAATAAAAGTCTTGATTTTGAAGCATGAAATAATTAGCCCTAACATATATTTTCAACTGTCATTCTATGAAGACAAAGCCTCTAGGACTAGTAGCTTTTTCTCTGATACTAAGTGGTCCCTTCCAGCAATAAGTCAGCTCTGTACCATGACCAGCATCTTCTCAGCACTGAATAAACACTACGGCACAGGTAAGCCTCACTATACGATGACCATGCCCAAATAATGTAATGAGTATAAACCCATAAAATTTTTATACTGTCACAAGAATTTAAATTCCTGCCTCAGGGGGCAATGTTCTCAGTATTCCTTACAGATCTTACTCAGAAACCCACTTCACATATTTAATCACACATAGCTCATACACTTACCTTACAGACAGGACTAATTTTTGAATAATGATATACCTCAACAAATAATATTTATTCATAAATACCTGAATAAAAATATGACGACAAAAAAAAAAAATTAAATGAAGAAATGTCCACCAACAAGTCAGGAACTCTTAATCCAGCCACTGAGGTCCTATCACCCAAAGTGATTATTACACATATTAAAGTCACCATAGGGCCGGAAAGGATAGCTAATTTACTATCTACGGCACCCGTGAATGTTCAAAATGAATTCTTACTCATTTTCATTAAGATTTTTGTTAATTACGTCTTCTTAAAATATCCGATCTATACAAACACTGAAGGTAACATTATATTGCCTGGCTTTAATTTGCACGCAGCTCAAAACATCTAAACAGACATGAATGCGAAGTTCAAAAACTCCTTGCCTTGCTAACGTTAACATGAACTCAGGTGAGACAAAGGCATTACAACAACCATAGCCACTATCACTTACTGGACACATTTGATTTTTCCACGCCAGGGGTCAGCAAACTAATGGCCTGAGTGCCAGATCTAGACCTCTGCCTGTTTTTTATAAATAAAGTCTTATTGGGACTCAGCTACACCCATCTGTCTACATATAGTCTGTGTCTGCTTTCCTGCTACAATCTGTGGCTGCCCTCTTGCTACAATAACAGATTTCAGTAGTTGCGACAGAAATCCTATGACCCACCACGGAACCTAAAATATTTACTATCTGTTCCTTTATAGAAAAAATTTGCCAACACCATTTCCAGGCACTATGCTAGGTAAACACTTTCTATAGATGATCTCTTTACATAGATTATTCAGTGAGGAAGAAATAATTATTATTCCCACCCTAAAAACGAGGAATACACGTGTGAAAGCTGGACAACGAATAAGGAAGACCAAAGAAGAATCGACGCCTTTGAATTGTGGTGCTGGCAAAGCATATTGAATATACCATGGACTGCCAAAAGAACGAACAAATCTGTCTTGGCAGAAGTAAAACCAGAATGCTTCTTGGAAGCAAGGATGGCAAAACTGCATCTTACATACTTTGGACATGTTGTCAGGAGGGATCAGTCCCTGAAAAAGAAATCATGCTTGGTAAAGTACAGGGTCAGCGGAAAAGAGGAAGACCCTCAACGAGATGGGCTGACACAGCGGCTGCAACAATGAGCTCAAGCATAACAACAATTGTAAGGATGGCGCAGGACCGGACAGTGTTTCGTTCTGTTGTGCGCAGGGTCGTGATGAGTCAGAGCTGACTGGACAGCACCTAACAGCAACAAGGAGGAGGAAAATGGGGTTTATCAAGATTAAGTGATTTGCCCAAGGTCACAAGCAGTGGAACCAGGCTTTAACCCCTAATGCACTGGCTCCAGAGACGAGACTCTAAACCAGCAAGCTGTACTGAGTGGGAGCTGGGGGGATAACTTAACCCCAATTGTACATAAACAAAAAAAAATCTTAAAGTAACTGGTACAAATGTAAAGGGCCTAAGCCAATCTCAGAAATGTAAAGACTTCCCGCACTCTGGAGAAACATTTCCTGAATTGCATCACTGTCACTGATATCACCATATGACCAGCTTTCCCATGGTGGTATCATGCTGTTTGCTCTTGCCACTCTGTGGATCCAGATTGACTCTCTGGGCTCTCTGATCACCAGCCCACTGACTCTGCATTCTGCTCTTATCAAAACCAAAAACCTGTTGCCATCAAGTTAATTCTGACTCATAGTGACCCTAAAAGACAAAGCAGAACTGCCCCACAGAGTTTTCAAGGAGCACCTGGTGGATTCGAACTGCCAACCTTTTGGTTAGCTTATCAATCTATTCTATATGCCATTATCATGTCAGTTACCATCAAGTTGATTCTGCCCTATAAGGACCCTATAGGACAGAGTAGAACTGCCCCAGAGGGTTTCCAAGGAGTGGCTGGTAGATTTGAACTACCAGTCTTTTTGGTTAGAAGCCACAGCTCTTAACCACGGTGCCACCAGGGCTCTAATGCTGCTTAAGTAACACCACTGCCCTGAGTTAAACAGGCTTTGGTGTGCCAACCGTAGAATCAACCACAATGAATACCAATAACTAATGAGAAAAAAACGATATCCAGGTTCTGATCAATTAAACACAGCAATCATTTTTCTAAATGCAACAGTCTTCTAAGACAAAAGTTTTTTTTAACAGAAAACTGTTCACGATTTTAATAGTAAAAGACCAAAAGTCAAAAAAAGAAAAAAAAACCCAAGCCCATTACCGTGGAGTTGATTCTGACTCACAGCGACACTACAGGGCAGAGTAGAGTTGCCCCACAGGGTTTCCAAGGAGTAGCCAGTGGATTTGAACTGCCAACGTTTTGGTTAGAAGCCAAGTTCTTAACCACTGCACCACCAGGGCTCCAAAAGATCAAAAGACAACCTAAAAAGAATAAAAAGGCCTTTTGTTCTAAGGAATCCATTCAGACTACAAGTTACCTTGAATTCTGAACACCAAAACTAAAAACACAATTGGCTTAGAGCCAAGATGGAATCTTCGGGACATTAGTAAGTTTGAGGCAAGTATCCCTTCTCACTACACCCATCTTAGAAACACAAAGCAGAGCAGTATAGTAAAGGCTCTCACAACTTTCTATGAATAAGCCACTTAATTTTGTTTAACCCAGTGTTTCCCAAACGTATCTGAAGAAGGATCTTTTTTTCCTCTCTCTCAAGAAACCTTTCTTAATACTAGAATAGTCAATCAACAACCATTTCTTTAGTGTCCACTATGAGTCAAGCACTGAACTAAGGATTGGAATTAGAATTTCAGGAAAAACATACTAAACGCATAATTACAGATGAGATGAACTGACATAGAAGCTGCACCAATGAGCTAAAACACAGCCACAATTATGAGGATGGCACAGGACCAGGGTCACTATGAGGCAGAACTGTCTCAACTATACCTAACAACAAATACAGATTATTAAATAAATATCAATGTGCATTGAGAGAGACATACAGGAATCTAGAGAACACACTTTGGGAAACGCTGGCATGGTGGAAAGGATGCCAGACATGGGAATCAGAAAATTCTATTCTGACCTCAACTCAGACACTAACTCCCTATGTAGTCCCAAAGATCACTCAGCAAGGAATAGACCCTGTACAAGTCTCAGATTCTCCCTACTATGACATGAAAAGGTTGGATAAGATCAGCTCTAAGGCTCTATCCATTATGAATCCTCTGTCATTAATTCAATAGGAAATGAGAAAAATGAATAAGAAATTTCAATACACTACTTAGATACCTCAAAAAGTATACTGATGGCTGAGATAAGAAACATTAGGAAAAATATCTTCAGAACAGATGCCCAGAATTCTGAGGCAATAATGAAGCAGTAAGAGTTTTAAAGAGCAAGGCACGCCATGATCTGATCCATGCTCTCCTTCCTCCATGCTCCCACCCCCATGCTCCAAGTTCACTCAATTTCCCTGAGAGTCCCAATTACCCAGGGTGCTGTATTCTTCTAAGCTCAGGCCATCAGAAAGCTTTTCTCACCCAACCTAGGACTGCCAAAGTCAACTTCGTTTCATGGCTGGCCTCAAGATCAACTCTTCTCTGAACCTTCCTGACATTACCACTACCAACTCCCCCAACAGGCTTGAGCACTGACCAAGGCCTTTGCGTCTCCACCACTAGCCGGCCTTGTCACTTACTGGTAACAAGTTTCTTATGCACTCTGGTGCAATGGTTTATTAATAGAATGAGTGGCTATATCATAGGGTTATTATGAGATTCCAGAAACTTTGTACATGCAAAGTACTTAGAACAGTGCCCGGCACATAGCAAGTACTTATGTCCAAGACAGCCTTCTGCTTTCCCCTTCTTTCCTACTGTAAAATGGTGAAAGGAGTAGTATCAGAACCTGTCTCACTTCAGGGGGGTTAATGACAATCAAGACCAGCCGAAGGTTGACTCCCATGAGGTGGAGATCAAACATATCTCCACTCTCCAAACTTTTTACCAATTCTGACAGCAGCCGTCCCTCCCACAACACTCTCTACTTCTCTTCTGAGTTCAATAATCCATTGCAATGGCCACAGAGAACTCAGAGACCATACTTACAGTCAAGCAGTTTATTAAGGAAGCAACAGGACACAGCTCAGGATCAGGGTCAGGAAGCATGTAGGCAAAGTCTCCCTTCGTCAGTGCAGGACAGCTTGCTCAGCTTCTCTTGGCCATGCAGGCGTCCTCTCAGCTCCCTAAGGATAGGCCTCCTCTCAGCCCTGCCATCTGTCACCACCAACTCTGGCGCTAGGCCCATTCTGGGCTTGTCACTGCTGGCTATGCCACTGGGCCCCTTCTGAACCTCTCACTGTCTTCAGTGTTACAACAATTGAACTGTGTTACAGCTCTTTTAGGAGGTTCCTGGCCTTCCTGCTCTCTCTCTGCTGCTTCTCTCTTCTTTCTTCCTTCTGTTTCTTCCTGTCTGAAATATCTGTGTGAGGATGGCTACATATACACAAAACTCCTTGTCAATTTCAACGTATGGCCCTCCCACCAGACCACAGACTGATCAATCCCCTCTCAGTAGGCCACAGATACTTCATTTCCATAATAGGCTCCAGGTGCTTCATTTGCATAGTCTCTTGACCAATCCCTGCAGGGTGTATACCAATCACCAAGCAGGATTCAGCCCAGAACCAGACAAAAAGTATCCAACCACAAGTTGTTTACAGCATACCAAGGAAATGTCAATCAGCCTGGAAAAAAGTAACAAACCCTCTGGAATAGAAAACTAGGGCAAAAGTAACTCCTCAGGGCTAAAAGGAAAAATCTCTGTTTTTCCAAAGAACCAAGGCAAAAGGCCACATAAAGGAAGTCATTTCACCACGCTTAATAACAGAAACTCAATTTTGTTAGGGATTGGCAATGTGCCCAGCCGAAGAAACCAACTAGAAGGCGCCATGTGGCATAGCTCTGCAATGAGATAGAAACCAAAGTCGTTGAGCAGCGCTTAGAAGATGGGTAAACTCAGCTAATAAATACCCTTTACCTTGCCCCACTTCTTATGACTAAATCTCAGATGTGATGATTCGGCCGCAGAAATCATGAAGGAATTACAAAGACCTCGGTTCTGTCAACGTGTGCCACTAAACCCATGCCGCCAGCAGCTTGTCCCTGTAGTTCTCATTCAGTGAGGAAAAACAGACAACCTTAATTAGCTTAAGATACCTTTTCTCAAGTTGCTCAAACGCACTGCAGTTAACTCTAATTACTATTTATGTCACACCTATAACAATTTATTTCATTTGTTTGTTTACATGTTTGGTTCCCCCTCCAGACAAAGTGTCTGATTCATGTTCACACAATACCTCACACCAAGCAAATGCTACATAAATGTTAAATGGATGAATGAAGTGACAATATGGTCACCATTGTTTGTCTTTGGTTCTTCTGTGAGAAAAAAAAGTGATTCTAATGATTCTAATAGATTTCTCATCTTCTTCCCTCCCTAACTGAATATTTTTTATATTATTTAGCATTTATAAAAGTGCCTAGAGCTACAACATGGATGAACCCTAAAAACAGTATGCAGAGCGAAATAAATCAGTCCCAAGAAAACAAATACTGTACGATCTCACTTATGTGGAACGAGCAAATATACAGAAATGAAAGAATTATTAGTGGTTACGGGGGTATATGAGGGAGGAGGAAAGGGAGAGTTTTGCTTACCAGGTACTGAGTTTGTGTTAATGGTGGTAGAATAATTTGGAAAAGGATAGAATAGTTGCACAACTTGAGAAATATAATCATTGCCACTGAACTGTCAGGTAGAAATTGTTGAATTGGCGTATGTTTTGTTAGGTATATTTTCACCACAATTAAAAAAAAAAACCAGGTCGACCAGAAGACAGCGAGATGACATATTTAAGGTGCTGAGAGGGGAGGGAAAGTCAACCAGGAATTCTATATCCAAGAAAACACTCCTGCAAAAATGCCTGCAAAATTAGGATATTCCCAGATAACATCAGAAGGAGTTTACCGCCCATAGTCTTACCCTGAAATTAAGGGCACTAGACAGTAATTCAAAGCCATAAAAAGATATAAATTATATCGATAAATATACATTTTAAAAAAATGCTCATAAACTGCCAAAAACTAAAGGTATTTAAGAAGCACTTACATAAGGCCCTGCTTTCAGTCCTTCCGCAAGTAACACTTTTAATTCTCAGGACGACCCAATAAGAGAGGTGTGATCATTCCCATTTCATAGATAAGGAAACTGAGCCATAGAGAGGTTTAAAAACTTGCCCAAGGTCACCCAGCTAACGCCTGGCAGAGGTGAGACCGAACTCCACGCCACTGGGTTCCAGAGTCAATGCTCTTACCTGTTACTCTCTGCCACCCCTCAGTCATTCACTGCGGCAGTATCTTCTTTTTCCTATTTCTACGTAAAATGAGGAACAAACTGGGAGGAAATTCAATCTGAATACCTGTGACAGTTCTTGTCTCCACAAACCAGCAGAAACCAGAGACAGACCTCTGCGTGCACTACGTCAACAGTCGGAGCTACTTCGCCAGGGCAGACATCGTCAGATGTACAATGAATGATGACAGGAAAAGGACACAAGGAATTACATTGTAGTTTTTTACAAACAACATTACAAGGACAGTTTTTTAAGGTACAAATATAAGTAAATGTCTGTCTTAGCTATCCAGTGTTGCTGTAATAAAAACAGCAAAAGTGGTTGGCTTTAAAGAACAAAAACTCATTTTCTCACCATTCTAGAGGCTCAAAGTCTGTATTAGGGTCTCAGTCCTGTGAATTCCTTCCTCACTGGAATCCTCCTACATTCCTTGGTTCCTTGGCTTGTAGACAACTCTCACTTGGTGTCAATTTTCCCCTGTGTGTGTCTCTGTGTCTGTTCTGGTCTTTTTATAACTCAGAAGTGAAAAGGTTTAGGATCCACCCTACATTGGTATCTCATTAACTAACAAAAGAAAAGCCCTGTTTCCAAAGAGGATCATATCTATAGGTACAAGAGCCAGAAATCTAACACATATTTTTAGGGGATACAATTCAATCCATAACGATGCTAAAGTAAGCTTTCCAGTGGCAAACCAATCAAAACAACCACCTAAGACCTAGATTAAGAAAAACTGTTTAGCTGTAAGGTGGAGTCCAGATACTCTGCTCTTGAAACAACTTCAGAAAAACTATTTAAAAAAAAAAAAATAGTAAGAGCCTCCAGAAACATGAAAATGTCTTACATCCTTCTGTAATAATTCTCAACTTGGCTGCAAGAAGGTATTCCGTCTAAAAAATCATTTATACTAAAATGTTCACAATTTATCTCTCACGTAGATTCAGCATCCAGCAATCGGGCCCTAGGCCCAAGCCCACTTACCAATACCTGTCCTGTCCTTTAAAATAACTTCACCAAAAAGGATCCTGGAATTAAAAATAGTTACACAGTGTGTTTTTCCTATCTGCAGTGACATCTAGTGCTCAGAAACTAAAACACAGCCTATGGCACAACACTTATTCCAGGATTTGTTCCAATTATTGTCCCATTAAATGCATATGATCAAATAGGAATACGTATAACCAAAAAACCAAACCCGCTACCGTCGAGTCGATTCTGACTCACAGCGACCCTACAGGACAGAGTAGAACTGCCCCACAGGGTTTCCAAGGAGCACCTCGTGGATCTGAACTGCTGACCTTTTGGTTAGCAGCCTTAGCTCTTAACCACTGCTCTACCAGGGTTTCCAGGAATATGTACAGCCCTTAATAAATGGTCTTTCCCATAATAAGAATTTCCAATTGTCAACTGTCCTTCTAATCCCAAGTTAAAAATATCTTATAAGCTTAACCAAACTATTCAGAAAACGTATCTGTCTGGTTGAGGTGAAGGACTTATTCTGTTCTCTAATTGTCTGTTTCATGTGCAAACATATATTTACGCCCTAACAGCAGACTGGAATACAAGAGACTCTGCACACATTAAAAAACTTCCTACTAAGTTTAACCAAAAGGCGCTCGGGCTTTAATATAACAAAAAAATACAAGCCATTTATTTAAAACCAACTTTCAGAATTGTCTCGTGGAGAATAATTTAAATGCAGATGAAGCCCATTATAGAACGTTTTGCTGATTTAGGTAGGACATGGGTTAAAACTTGCCTGCAAATTCCACATGTAAGTATGGACGTCATTCTAAGTACGGGCAGCCACACTCTCCTCATCAAAGTGAGAGCTCACTGCGGTAGTAAGAAGCCAGGTGCTTGAATGTCATTTGAAAAGAAAAGCAAGGTACAATTAAAGAGCACTGAATTACGCGTGAGTCAGCGGTATCTAGCCCCGGTTCTACCTCTAGAACTTCTAGACCATGTTATTTAATTTCTCTGGCTTCAATTTCTTCATTTGTTTAAAAAAGAACAGAGGAGGCAGGGAAGCAAGGGGAGCATTTAGCGTAGATTTTACTCTCTTGGGCCCCTTGTCCTAACATTCTATGTTCTATGAACAAGATTATCTCTACGCTGTCTTGAAGCATTTTTTAAAATCATTTGACAGCACTCTGAGGAAGAAAAAACTAAGACAAGCTATTACTCAGGCAACAAAGGAGATATGATTAAAATCAGTTTGGAGTACACAAAAATCTCTTTAAGACTCCTGACCTGGATCAAAAAAAAAGACACATTAAATTGCATCCACTGTGATTCTGCACTTTCTAAACCAGAAGTGCTGTTAGTAGTCTTTAAATAAAGATCCTCAGAAATCATTTAATATAAGTGGGTTTTATTGCTAAACCCAGATATTCATGAATATTCTGATTAAGTGAGGTTTTGTCATCAGGGTAAGTTTAGGTCATTGTCTGGGTTACAGAGAATGTTTATTGAAAAGGTTTACTAAGGTGAATAAAGAGCTCTAGGTAATTTCAAGCGTGCATGGAGTTTTCTACTGTAATTGTGATTATCTCCTCACCTTGCAGGAAGAACTCCAACTCAGCTAAAAAAAAACTACAATGGGTTGGAGGCAACAGCTAAAAAGAGAGAATAGAGGTAAGGGACCAGCAGAATACGTAGTCCTATAAACTCAACAAAGCAGAAAGAGAGGAAATGAGGTAAACTGAACCCAAATACCTGCCACATTTGGAGTGACTCCCCATCACTGCGCTAGTATGCCCTGGGTACCTCAGAAGCCCCGCTTGGGCATTTGTGAAAAGCCGGTGACTGAGTGAGTGACAGCTCTCTGAGATGGCTGGGTGGCCAGTTTATGCATAAACAAAGTGAAGTAAGCTAGAGAGGGCTGGAGGCATGCCCAGGGACCAAGGATGTACAACTCTGGGACAGCACACTTGACTTGACGACAAGGTCTGAAGTGAAGTCATATGTAAAATTATGCTAATTAAAAATAATGGGAAGTTTTGTTGTTGTTGTTGTTTCATTCCATCAGGAAACTCAAAATAGAACCTCAATGTGATTACCACTAGACACCCACCAGAACGGCTAAAATGAAAAAAGATTTTTAAAAAATAGCAAGTATCGCTGAGGACAGGGAACTGGGCCTCCCATACATGGTATCTGAGGGTGTGAAAGGGCACAACCACTTTGGGAAACAACTCAAAGAGTGGAATGAGTAAATAAATGGTGACATATTCACACTATGGAATACTGTGCAATAATGAGAGTAAATACAATCAGATGCAAAAACATAGATGGAGCTCACAAACATAATGTTGGACAAATAAAACCAGTTACAAAAAAAATTGTGTATGATTCCATGTATGTTAGGTTCAAAAACAGGAAAATCAAAGCTATGCTTTTCAACATCAGGCTAGACGTCTCCGTTGGAGAGAGAAGTGGTAACTAGCTGGGGGAGAGCAGGAGGGGACTTCTGAGGTACTGGTAATATTTCTGTTTCTTCACCTGGACTCTGAATATATAGGTGTGCTCAGTTTTTGAAAATCCATCAAGCAGTATACATGCAATCTATGTAATTTTCTGTATGCATGCAATATATTAAAGGCCAAACTGAGACAAGGTTCAGAGGGCACATTCAACAGGGAAGACTGGTCCAGAACAAAAGCTCGGCAGCAAGAGACAGAAACATCTAATGGTGACAAACCCCAGAAGACAAAACAAATCTGGTGGGGCCTCGCACCTGTGATAAGGGCCCACTGGGACAATTCCATGCAGCTTCCTAAGAATCCAAGTCCTTCTCAGATACAAGGAATCTTTAGAGCTCACCTACATCAGCCCTCTCCATTCGTGATTGAAAAAAGACTGAGAGAGAGGGTATAACTTGGTCAAAGCCACACAACTAGTTAGTGATAGAGCCTAGTATGAAAGCCAGATCACTTCAGTTAATCAGACTAAAATAATTATAAAGTAGTCAAGATATTTCAAAAGAATGAATTACATGACCAGCCAGAATGTGTCAGAACTCAAGCAAGGACAAGGCTAATTATATCAAGACACTTGAAATGAGATAAGCAATGAAACGGTGATGAGATGCACACAACAGCCATAGGGAGAAAAGGAGGATCAGAAAGAGAAGGAAAGGGAGCCCAATCTTAGAGAAATTTGGGAGCACAACACAGTGCAGATGAAATACAGCAAAACTAGTGCTACACCTCTGTTTTCCTCTCCTTCATACGCAGCACTCAATAATACTCTGCACGTCTGGACCATTTTTCCTTGCCAAAGAGCACATTTTAGATCTCTCTTTTATAAACAACCATCATTGCAGTAGCGGGCAATAGAATAATTACCTAAAAGCAAGCCTCATGTGAAGTAAAACATTATCTAAAAAGGTGGAAAAGAACACATGGCTGGCTGGCTGGCCAGATACATTTTTTTTTTTTTTAATCTGAAGATGCCCAGAGAAATCATTAATAAAAGAACAAATGCTAATAATACATTTAAAAAATATGATACCCAGGGAAATAACCATGATTCTTTGCTTAAGAAAAAGACCAGAAACAAGCTAAGGAAAAAGACAACTAAGCCCAACCTTGGTGGGAAAATCAGTCATTATCGAAGAGAGAGAATTACAAAACACAAAAGGAAACGTGCCATTATTTCATGGAAACCACGTCTTGTCTTGACGTTTATGGAGGTGACAGAGCACATGGGGCTCAAGCAGTGGCCATTATCCATTTTGGTTTTTAAAACACTGATGAATGACCAAATTCACTATGAGCAAAGGATCACTTCTGAAGATTACTTTTTCTTATCAGTCATTACAACATGAAAAAGCACAAAAAAGGCAAGAGTCAGAGAAAGGCAAAACATACCTAATGCATTTGAACATGGAAAAAAGTAGAAATGATACAGCCATTAAAGTAAGGTCAGTTTCAAACAATAAGAACTGGAGAGCATAGCGGGGAACACAACCAAGACCTCAAAACAGAGTCAGATTCTCACCTTCCCTATACCTTTCTTAACCCTGTGTCCTCTGGGCCTCAGTTCCCTTGTCTGTAAAATGCAAAAATGGAAAACATAATAATACCACTCTCATAAGGCTACTGAACAGAATAAACAAAGTAATACGTATAAGACTTGGAATTGCACTGTGTGGATGCGGCTACTGAGCCCTTTAAATATGGCGAGTCCAATGGAAAACTGATTTTTTAATATTATTTAATTTGTTGGTTTTAATTTAAAAACCAATACACAAACCACTGAAAAACTAGGTTTGGAACATATTTAGTACAGGAACCTACTTTTTCAAACATAAATTTTATAAAATAAAAACACAGGTCACGTGTATCCATGCAAACTTAGCATCTGAATTGGGATGCACTGTAAATGAAACACTCATATCAGTTTTCAAACACGATTATTTTAAGAAAACACTAAACACCTCTTTAATAATTTTTATATTGACTATATGTTGAAATAATAGGTTAAATATAATGTATCATTAAAATTCACTTCAGCTACTCTTTTTACTTTTTTAATGTGGTTATCAGACAATTTTAAATGGCCTGTGTGGCTTGGGTTACGTTAGACAGTACTGACTTAAAACAACCGCTGGGGCCTAAAAAGAGGTGTAATGAATATTACCAACTACCATTATTGCTATTATACTATCATCATTAATTGCTGTATGCAAGGCAATTTGGGAGCTTCAGAAACCATTAAAACATTTATCAGCCTTCTCAATTTCAATCTAGCAAAGGAATATCAGACATAACGGTTTTATAGGACATAAACTATTAATATCTAACTGTGAAAAAAGAGAACTTGCAAAAAAAAAAAAACTACAGAGAGTATATAGTAAACTCATTGAAAACTTCTGAAACTGCCATTATAAAAATCAATAGAAATCAGAATACATTCGTGTCAACCCCCCAATTAAACCAGACCCAAGTGAAAGCAGAAAACAAACTCACATCAGAAACCTACATAGACTAAAGGCAAATGTATTCTGTTTGTGACGGCAGTGTTGCTCCTGCTGGGCCCAGGTGGGACCCACTGAGGCAGGAGGTCTTGCCCTGTTTCTCTGGCCCAGCCCATGCTGGGAAACAGCTGTGCAGGGCTTGGAGGTCATTTGGATCAGAGATATTACGATTGGTCATAAAGACCAGGTGGACATATGCTGGAGAAATACAATGTAGTGCCAAAGTTGCATAAGGAAGAGAGTAAGCAGGCCTGTGTACGCATTTGCTCGACGGAACAGGTTCAACAATGTTCACAGAAGCACGCTATTCATAATAACCAAAACTGGAGATAACAACCCAATAGAGATAAGCAACGGGATAATGGATAAACAGAGCGTAGCACAGCCACATGTTGCGATACCATACGGCAATAAAGAAGAACAAGCTACGTGGCTTCACCAAAGTAAACCAAAACCAAACCCGCTGCAGCGGAGCTGATTCCAACTCAGGGCGACCATGTATGTTTTAGAATGGAGCTGCTCTACAGAGTTCTGCTGGCTACATTTTTACAGAACCGGATCATCAGGCCCACAGCGCTGCTGGGTAGGTTCGAACTGCCAACTACTAGGTTAGCAGCCAATCACGAACCACTTGCACCAAGAGGCAGACATAAAAACAAGATACACTGCATAATTTCTTTTGTATGAAGCTCAAGAACAGGCAAAATCATCTACATTAACAGATGTCAGCATAGTGGTGACTCTGGGCAACAAGGGGGCAGGAATTAAGCGACTGGGAAGGGACAGAGGGAACCCTCTGGGGAGCAGGAAATGTTCCATATTTCCATCTAGATATGGGTTGTGTGGATGTACATACGTGTAAAACCTCATCAGCTGTACACCCCAGATCTGTACTTGTTTACATATGCTCACGGAGTTTCACACTTCAGACCTGCATACTTTATGCATGTTAAACCTCATCTGAAACAATAATAAACTTTTCTTTATTGTAAAGGTCTTGTGAACACATCACCCCATTTAATAAAAAAAAGAATCTGTTCAGCTGAAGTTCATTTCAAATGACATGATCCCATGCTATCAAATGCTTGCTTGCGTAAGTATATAATTTGGGGGCTGTGAAACATGACAACAAGTCACACGTGCCCTTTTAGTCTATGAGCCTACAACAAACACACAGACGTGGGCTTAAGGGGTGATCTTCCACATGCTTAAGGACAGTGGTTCTCAAACTCTTGTGAGGCTCAGGGCACTTGTCTAAAAATAAAGATTTCAGGATACCATTCCCAACAATTCTTCTTCTGAGTGTCTGTAGGAGGGCTCACGGAACTCTTTTTTAAAAGGTCCCCAAGTAGAAGCCACTTCTGTAGGGAAAATCAGCTTCCTATGACACGGAGAGTAATTAGTATTTAAGTTGTTTTGGATGCGAAACTGGACTTATCGACTTAAAGAACGTCATGGCAAGTTCTGGGGCTTGAGGCAGTCAAATCTGCTGGACTGCCAGAATAATTTTTACTTTAATGGCAAGGACAAGAAATGCTTAAATACATTCATACGTAGTGCACTGGCTCTAGAGAAGATAACCACCCTCGGTAATGTCTGTGTTGATAGGGTCTCTCAAGGAGAAATCAGAACTATTTGGAGCTAAGTCCTCTCATCTACGCGACAGAAACAACTTGCTCAGTAAGGCTGTTTTTAGCTGAGAAAGCTGGCACTATAAAGTAATATATGAGATGTTAGGAATTTATAGCTGCCCCTCCCCCTGCACGTAACAGAACATCCTGGTAATAAATATCCACATGCTACCTAGGCCCATATTTCTTTCTCCGTAGATGCCCATTTGCTAATTACACTGTCTTGCAAACACATGCTTCTTAAAACCATCACTGCTGCTAAGAGATCTGCAGCTCTGCTGCCTGGAGTTAAGAGAAACTGCTGTCATCCTTAAATAATGCAAAGATGCCAAGGAAAAGTAATCTACCACAACCTGCTGTTGTGTGACAGATGGAGAGCAATGCCAACGTGCCACTCACAGACACCGTTGCTTGGTAGGCTGGGGAGGAAAACATCAAGCTATAGGGGTCAACCGAAAATGAAGCCAAATTCAAAATTATCTATGAAAAGCTGGAGAAGAGAACGCAGCCACAGTTAGAGCTCATTTTAAATCATGTAATCAATATAAAGAAGAAAAATTCATTTAAGTGTGTCAAATTTCACCATATTCCATCTTTCAATTCTAACACCAGAAAAGAGAGGTTTCTCCTGTAAGGGACCATTCACGCCGCAGAACAGATGGCTCAGCTGGTCCTTTCATGTGTTTTTCCAGGTGAATATAGGATTTCTCAGTCATAAAGAAGAATTCTAAAATATTCTCTCTTATGAAATAAAAGAATGTCTCAACTAATCTGCATCTCCTGTATACCTTGAACATACCTTACACTACAAAAAGTGGCCAGGCCCTATGTCTGTGGGGGAAAATGTAGATGGTGTCACCAAGATGCACCCACTCCTCCCGCTCCCAGGCAGAGCAGCTTGTGCTTAAATGGGCTTGGCCTCACCCCAGCTGCAGAAGTGGACCCTGATTCATCTCCATCAATCAAGGTAACCCATTTCCTTATCCAAGTAATTGATTTAAGATAGCACAGGCCTAAGCCAGTCACCACAAGGTATTTCCCTGGCCCCAGGGAATGGTTTAGAAAAGCATCAATCAGTGCAAAGCTTAGAATTTGGCTGAGGACTTTGAAATCCAGACTTAACACATTTGGATGGTGTAGTAGGTAGATATATAGCTTGACCTGCTGCTTTTATTTTGCCACTGAGAGATGTCTATAAAAGATTAAACCAACCCGCCAGAACAACAGAACCATGAATAGTACCACAGCTAGAGCCCAGATCAAACCAGGCCTGAAGCCCACCCTAGTCCCAGAACATTACTGTTCTGTGAGCTAATAAACCCCTTTACCATTTAAGCCAATTTAGAATTGAGTTTACTGTTATCTGAAATAAACAAACATAAAATGCTACCTGATACCAAACTGGGGGGAAAAAAAAAAAAAAACATTGCTGTCGAGTCGACTCCGACTCATGGCAACCCTACAAGGACACAGTGGAACTGCCCCATAGGGTTTCTAAGGTTGTAATTCCTTACAGAAGCAGACTGCCATATCTTTCTCCCTCAGAGCAGCTGGTGGGTTAGAACCGCGGGCTTTCAGTTTGCAGCTGTTTAACCACCGAGCCACCAGGGCACCTCTACTACATGGTACAATGCTTTAAAAATAATCTCCTGGGGTATTTGTATAATACTATATACTTTATAAAGTTTCCACATACATCATTCTTTTCTGTGCAACTGGGAAGACAAGTGTAATCAGCATCTCCATTTTACATGTAAGAGGATGGATTTAGGGTAAACGAAATTAGTAAGAAAACTGGATAACATTACTATAATGCTTACAAGGCTGACTATGTGCTAGATGGTGTCCTAAACACTTTCCACATGTTCACACCTCCCTCGGTATTATTACCATCTCCACCCTACAGCAAGGGTCTCAGCAATACAAACTCCACAAGACCAAGGTCAAAAGAAGGACAAATGATGACTCCAGAATAATGCGCAGGCAAAAGTCATTAGTCCAGGCAGGTGAGGACCACCTCCTCATCCCCACGTGCACTGTTATTCCACCATAGCCCCCTCCGCTGCAAACTCACCACTCTTAGAACTCAGCCACGGTGAGTTAAATGCATTCCTGGGTGACATGAACAATAAACTTATCTGTACCATGAAACGGCCACTTTTTAAGCTTCTTTACCAACTAAACCAAGTTCCTACAATTAAGCACACCTGGTGAGTTCAGGTATACATAAAGCACACTTTTTAACGGTCAGGAAATCTTTCCCTTCCTGACCATGGCAATAAAGACACACCAAGAGCCATCGGTGCGTAGGCCTCACTGCAAAGATTAGACGGGAAATCCATTATGCATTCAAAATAATTTACTGCGTGCTACCAACATTTAACAGGACATATCTGACATCTCTGAACCTTTTGCTCCAGAAACTTTATTCAAAAGTAAGAATCAACATATACTTGGAATACCTTTATTTACGAGCAGTGCCTTCAAGATAAAAACTGCCATGGAAAATGTGGTAGGTTTGGTATTATTAACCACGTTAGAGCTAGCCTGTGAATAGCACAGCTCAGCCTCTGACCCTACCAAGCTCTTCAGTTGACCTCTAGCACCACAGTGCTGACAGTCATCTCCCCATTAATTATCATGTCCTCGTTTCACAGAACAATGGACTTTATTACTTTACCTCTCATCTTATTAAAAAAAAAAAATTTTTTTTCAGAGCAGAACATTAGAAAAGGGGGCACACATAGTTTGATGGAAACGAAGAGCTGGAATCTAATGAGCGGTTGACAAATTAACAACTGCGTACTATATAAAGTGCAGTCACATCTTTTTTTTCTTGCCTTAAGAGCAAGAGCAAGCCAATGAGATAGTATGTGTGAATGTGCTAAAAAAAGATAAAGGGCTTTGCGCGCAGGGGTGTTGACAGGGACTTTTGCTCAAACACACACAACAACGTCATCCACATTAGTCTGCACTAAGTTATCACCATCTGCATCTTACAGTGAGGGTCTAAGAAACAGGAAAAATCCATGAGACCAGGGTCAGAGATTGATAAATGATGACTCCAGAGGAACGCACAGGAGGCCAGCAAGTTCTTCTAATGCTCTCTTTCTTAGATCATCTTCATCACAATCCCCCAACCCGAATCCTCTCTCCATTCAATACTCTCTCCTCTGGAGAGGCAGTAACACAAACTGCCTCATACACACACCACTGCAAATCACTGAGGCTGGCTGGGAAGGGAAAGGAGTAAGGAGAATAGAAAAAAAAGATGCTTGGGGTAGTTTTTTGAAAAAATGAAAGAATTATTCCTTTCCCTGTACCTGTAACTATGCCTGTGGGTAATCCCCTTACATCTGACTCTAGGTTTGGCCACGTGACTACCTTTTGCCAATGGGACATTAGCAAATGAAATGCAAGTGAAGGCTTAAAAATGTTTGCACACTGGGGCTTGTCCTCTTTCCCTGTTCTTGGGGCCCTGAACCACCAAATAAGCCTGAGCTGGCTGATGGAGGAGGCCAAGCACCCATCAAGTGAATGAGGCTACCTGAAACCACCCAATCCCATGGCATGAGTGAGAGCAACAGAAATCTGCTGAGCCAGCCTGAACCACAAAACCAAGGGAAATAATAAGTTTGTTTAAACCATGTCTTAGTCATCTAGTGCTGCTGTAACACAAATACCACAAGTGGATGGCTTTAACAAAGAGAAGTTTATTCTCTCACAGTCCAGCAGGCTAGAAGTCTAAATTCAGGGCACCAGTTCCAGGCGAAGGCTTTCTCTCTCTGTTGTTTCTGGAGGAAGGTCCTTGTCATCAGTCCTCTCTTGGTCTGGGGACATCTCAGCACAGGAACCTCAGGTCCAAAGAACGTGCTCTGCTCCCAGAACTGCTTTCTTGGTGGTATGAGTTTCCTATGTCTCTCTGCTCACTTCCCTCTTTTATATCTCAAAAGAGATTAGCTTAAGACACTACCTAACCTTGCAGACTTCATCGATATAACTGCCACTAATCCATCTCATTACATCATAGTGATAGGATTTACAACACATAGGGAAATCACATCAGAAGATAAAATGATAGGCAGCCACACAATCATACAAGGGAGTCATGACCTAGCCAAGCTGACAAGAGACTTTTGGGGGACACAGTTCAATTCATGACAAACCACTAGGTTTGGAGGCAGTTTGCTATGTAGCAAAATTGCTTGGACTTGTCTTAGAACTTCTCAGAAATGGGAGAACAAAGTGGAGTTCAACAGTTACTCACTGAGCACTTCTAGCTATAAAGTACTAGGATACAACACACTAGGATTATGAGAGATACACAGACAAGTGAAGCAGGTCCCCTGACCTTAAGGAGTTTGTAATCTAACAGAGGGCATTACCAGCATAGAGAGAGTTACAGTGCAATACAAAGGAATCAAACATCATTCCCTCCCATCTCACAGAATGTCACTACATGAATGAAGTCATTCCTCCAGACAACTTCTCCTGTAACATACAGCCGTTCATTCAGTGTTCAAACCTATGAAGCAGAGAACAAAACAGATGGAAGCCGTGTCCTCATGGAGCGTACAGGCTAATGGGTATAGTGTATGGTGATGCTCCTTATGTCTTAGGGGATTTTCAAGAACTTTACGCATATGAATTCCTTCAGCACGAACAGGCTGAACATAAGTTTACTTACTAGAATACTAGAACTGAGAAAGAAAGATGTCTATTTTTCATAGTCTGAGGCCTCAAATGTCAAGTCTGAAAGCTGAGCTATACTGTTTAATCAAAGGTTTGTTCTGTTAGAAATCAGAGAGAGAGAAAAAAAATGAAAATAGATTATGGGAGCTTTACAAAAGAACGTGCAATTTTAGGAAAAAGTCTTCTAGAACTAGAATGTAATTTCCATGAGGGCAGGGATTTTTTGCTTTGCTCACTGGGCATACCTGATTCCTAAAACTATGTCTATGCCACAGCAGGCTCTCAATAAACGCATGTTTAATGAATGAGCAGATGGATGGACAGATGGATAAATGGATGGTATAAAGTGAAGCGAATTGGGCAACCAGGATATTAAGAGAAGATATTTCCAAACTCACAATAGCTGAGAGCGTCTTTATCAGAAAAGACAGCCACACTAGTTTATCAGGACGTAAGCATGCCCCCCAAAAAAAATTTTTTTTTTTCTAAGCATGCCCAAAGGACGGTCATCATCTTTTTTTATGCCTTCTTTGCCAAAAAGCTTTTAGAAAGTTTGAAATTAAAATTTTCATAAATTATAAAAACACAACTCACAAGAAAGTAACTTAGATCCTAAGAGCATGTCCCACACATGTACAACACTAAAAATGCAAGTACTGAGCTGGATTCATTCTCTTTTTCACAATGAAAACCAAGACGAAAGAGCACTGACTTAAAATTGCTACTGCAGCCAATCTCTGCTTGGATGGATGAGATGAAATTCAACATATCATCTTCATGCAGACAAATGAGTTCTGGAGACAATTTTTTTTTTTTTTTAATTACTATAAGTATAAACAAAATGTGTGACTATCTGCAGTCAGAATTTTGAGCCAACAAATGCCCAAATGGCTATTGATAATGAAGCTGGTAACCTATGGGTGAAAGGAATGTTTCCTTTAATCCAAATTCTGGGCAAATTAATGTCCATAAAGTTCGATCCTACACCTACACCCAGATTCAATTCTCCTACCAAGAAGAGGTCATGATTAGCTGCATCTAAGGAATCAAAGGCCGCAAAAAAATGCTGTCTCTCTCATCTTTTGTTTGTAGGTTTTCTAGAAGCCAAACAGAGGAGTCAGTGCCTCAGGCAGCAGGAATCTACAAGACCACAGGAAACTCGTTCCAGAAACCTGACCCACCCCAAGCCTGCTGAGCAACAGCCCTCACTATCAGTCCTGCTCCCAAATCTATTACACTCTCTAATCCATTACCTTCTCCAAGAAACGGAAAACTGCAAACAGCCTGGAAAAAAATCTCTTCAGGGTTGCCATAATTGTCCAAAGACGAAAGTTCAGCTAACTGATTCTATCATAAAACAAAATTTAAACTCAGAAAATCTTAAGCCAAGAAAAGATTTCAATTTCATTTTAATATATTTATTAGTCAAAAATTCTGAAAGAGTAAAAAACTGTCTTCTAATGGGCTATCCACCCTTGCCATTGCCTTGTAGTGTCCTGTTTCTTCTATTCCACCATAGGATTCCACCATGGAATACAGGAAGCAGGATACTACAAGCCAATGGGATATTAAGATGCCAAACTTCAATCATTTGCCTTAGGGTTCCACCATCACATGGATTCTAATAAGCTCCATCCTCTAAATTCAAGCAACAAATACTACTGTTTACTGTCTATGTATAAGATACATCAAAATTCCATATAATGAAAGCCTAACAAAAATAACTTTAATTCACCTTACACTCTTACAAATAACTTGTAGTTTCCAAGGAAGAGCCTCTTCTCTTACACCTTCTGGGTATGAGCAGCCTCCCCACCCCACCCCACCCCCCATGCCAGGCCATCATCAGGAGTCCTGTGGGAAGCAATGAAAACATAAAATCAAGTCAGACACTGGCGGAATCAGAAGACATGTTTTTCAAAAGGAAGAGACCCAATTTATTAAAAAATGAGCAGAAGAATCTATGCGGGAGGGATTCAACCAGAGGCGCACTAAGGGCTGCAAGCCTCCCTCTGCAGTTCTGCTCTGGACGGGCACTGCACAACGCCAGCTCTCCTTCTGGCACACCATCTGCCAGACAGTTGTGAGTTTTATGCTGTAGTCCAAACTGTCGGTGATTTGTTTTGAAGCGCTGAGCTCAGGGAGTTATGTGGAAGTCAGATAACGTACCTTTGAGCATTTTTTTTTTAAACCATTTGTAAAAGGCTAGAACAGAAAAACCAAAGTGTACAAAATAGACAAACCAAAGAGTACAAGGATTGAGGTGGGGAAAAAAGAAAGTGGGAGTAAAGAAAGAACGTAGGGATTCCTTCTCTTACACAAACACTTGAAAAAAATTCATCAGCAACAAAACATACAAGGTTTGCAAAAAGCCAAGGCAAAAGTACATGGAAGCAGTTTATAAGACACTTCAAACACTAAGCGTAATACTGCCGCAAACAGGAAAGGCCTCAAGAATCCACTGATCCCAAGGCTTGGAGAAGCTGGATTTCTTCTCACACCATTAACTTCTAAGTCCCTAGAGAGTCATCGCAGTTTAAGAAAAACTCAGCAAGAATGGAAAACACACTGGAGCAGCATTGTAAGAGGAGACTAGAAAGAGAAGAACAATATGTTTAACACACCAGATTCTGGGAAGCCAGCATACAAACCAAGAGACTGGGATGTAGAGCGCATAGTCTGGTGTCAGACAAGGTCTAACCACATAACAGAAACCACACCAGTACTGAAATCCAAGGGACTTTAGGACAGAGAATTGGCTACTCAGCTGAAGCCATCTGGGACAGTGAGGCCACCCACAAACTAGCAACAGCAGGAAGCCAGTGCCATTCCTTGGCTGGAGGGGCAAAAGGAGAAGGAATTGATTCCAGAGCCAGGCAGTGGAATCAATTCCTGTGTCACCAGGCAGTACTTCTTCCACAGTGGGTCAGAGAAGATGCGCTGGGGCCATGAAGAAGATACACCTGCCACTGGAGATGCTACACGGGGCCTAGGGGAAGGGGAGGATAACGGTGCGGGGGGAGGTCCCCTCTCCAATCTCCCACCAGTGAGTCTCACAGGTGCCTGAGAAAGGGCAGGCCCATAGGAGTCGGACATGGAAACGAAACCTAAGATTTGAGTTCTACAGATCAAAGCCCATGGCTCCATCTATTATCACCATGAGCTTTGCTGAAAAGAGGCAGTGTCTTTCCACCAATGCCTGTGTTTACCCACCCCAGTAGCCGTTCACTCTCCCTCCACCCCCATTCAACAGGACCTTGGGTTTACCTCATGCAGGGCAAAAGGAGCCACTGCCTAGAGGCATAAAGAAAGGAACAAAGTTAACCTTTGGCTTTCGAACATCTAAGGGCTCAGGACCTGGTGATTTCTGGGGCAATTTAAGGGGTTTTTGAGCATAATGCTAATTTTAAGGGACCTCTACCTACAAACTGACTTTAGACTCCAACCCCTGCATGAAAGGGTGTTCCTCTGTATTCCTAAAGCCACTCTTCATGACGTCTACTGAAAAACTAATCTTAAGTCTCAGCTGTGACCCAGGAAATACAAGCACACAGCACAGTCAGCTTAACAACCAAGAGCATGCTGAACATTAAGGTGACTGTCTCTACTTCTGTCACTAGTCCCCTCTTCAAACAATACCCATCACTCTCCTCTGAATGACTGTCAAAAAAGTTGGGCACAAAATACAAGACACCACTGTGCCAATGAACACCAAATTGGTCCTGATGTTTTAACTCTCTTCAATCTTCTCTCCAAAGGTCTCTCCTTGAATATCTAGAATTTGGAGCTTGGAAGGGATGATAATAACAAACCAGCAGGGGAAACAACAGCC